>NW_009940450.1:0-16044 GCF_000696875.1 Nestor notabilis | reverse complement strand
AAACTTAGGAGGAGAAAAACACTTTGATGCTGTGCCATTCATGGGCTGGGGTACTGTTGTAGGATGTAGAAAGTCCTCTTTATCAGGTAAAGCATCAATGAAAAATTGGACTAGGCACATTTGACATCGCTGGTCCCAGAAGAAGGCACCACTGTCTTATTTTTCCTGACTGCTGTGCTTGTGCCTAATCAAAACTCCTGGTTTCACTTAAAGATGTAGGTTGTCACCAATTCTCTGTAGATTAGCAGTACTAACAGATAGCCACAGAGTTTTCATTAAGCACCTTTTAGTTTTCAACTGAAATGCTTTTTTCATGCTCTTGTGTATTTGTAAAATCTATAGCTTATATCTATTTATCTCTGAAGAGAATTAAAAAATTTCCACAAGTAGATATCATGGGATTCTATCCGAGTATTTAGACACATAGCATATGCTTAAATATAAGTTTGCTAATCCATTCGTCCTAATCCATAGAAATTTTCTGTTTCCATGCAGCTTGAATATTCACTGCCACAAGCTATCCAGTAAATTTGAACAAGACCAAAATTATTGCCTTTTATTTTGTTACAGACTTCAACTTATTTGTAATTCATCTTCAGACACTTTTTTGTCCTTTTTCCTTAACACCAATTGTTCAGATTTCTCCTCCTAGCAATATTTTCTAGATGTCTGACCAGTCACTGTCACTGCTTTTCTCAGGACTATTACAACTTTTCCATTTTTCAGAAATTCAGGAAACTTTATGATGCTTTATTGTTGGGGCTTGTTGTGATGGGATGCACTGGAAGGGTAACTATATTTTGTTCAAACATCAACTCTGCTGTTTCAGTGGAGAGCCAAACAAATGTTTTTTGGTGCTATCAATTGATTTCTCTCAAGTCCTGAAAATAATTGCCCTAAATACACTCATAGCATTCATCCTAAAAATAACCAAATGCCATATAAAAGATGCTGATGTTTTTTCTGGTAAGTGTGATTCATGAGTAGCAGCAGTGTGATGACTGGAAATTTTCCCAGCCAAAGCGGTTACAGTGACAACCTCACTATATGGGATGAACTGACTGAACAGCTGGTTTTACATTTACTCTTTATATACGCACAACTGGCAAGTATCATCTTTTGGATAGACAGATGGATGTCTGTTTGTTTGGGGGAGAGATAACATATTTATCATGCATCCACTGTCACCTCCTGAGACTATGCATTGCAATAAATATTATAAAGCTTCAAATTATCAGACAAAAAGGAATTTTAAGCATCTGTATGTGGTGCAGTCAGGGTTACAGCTTGAAACACTGATTGCTGCTGCGCTTGTTCAAGACTTGCTCAGACATTATTGAGAGGGACAGACTGAGATTACTAACAGTAAAGGAAGCAGTCTGATGGCATGGGTAGAAAAAGATGGGGGGAAACTAGGATGCAAACTATCAAGACCTGCAGCTGGTTGTGTGGAATCAGCTGGTTGCACACTCACCCCTGATGGTACTGCACACACTTCTCGCTGAGGAATAACATTGCACAGAAGGTAAATGTGAGTGACGACACCTGTCCCAGTATAAAGTATTCTCACAGTAGAATGTTTTCTTTAAAACTGTAAGGTCTTTGAGGTACTGCCTTTGGTAACTGATGACTGCAAATGCCATCACGATGCAAATAAATTACAACCATTTCTATAACTTTAGCAGTAAATAATATGAAACCTGCCTGTAAACAAACTCACAGTTCCACAGGCCTTCCAGAAATACAGCACTTCAGAAAGCAGCTTGTAAAACTCTCTCTTTTTACCTGTGTGCTCCCTCAGCAGAGCAAAAATACCTTCATGTTTCATTCTCATTTTATTTAATGCACATGGTGAAAACTTGCGAGGTCACAGGGATTTATGCTAGCAGATTTGGCGGCCTTTTAATATTTACTTAGGCTGTAAAATATAATTTGAATTTTGGAAGTATTTGTCGTCGTATCTAAGATGGATAAAGGTATGTTTATTATAGCTGTATTTGCTATGTGTGATTTACATTGTTATATGTTGACTTTTCATTTCCTCAAATGTCACAGTTGCATTTTTGTCTTTCTAACTTCCTCAAAGTGTGGAAAGTTAAATATTTTTTTCACACTGATGGCAATCAAATCTCGTTACAAAGTCTTATGGTCAGACTGCTGTACTTATCAAGCGATGACTTATTTTTTGAAAATACTTCACAATGCAGATCATCTTGAGTGCCATCACATGGCATGTACTGGATAACTGTGTGATCAGGCCCACTCAACATGGCTTTATGAAAGGTGGGTCCTGTTTGACTAATCTGATCTCCTTCAATGTCAAAGTGATCTACTTAGTGGATGAGGGAAAGGCTGTGGATATTGTCTACCTGGGCTTTACTAAGGCCTTTCACATTGTTTCTCACTGCAGCTTGGAGAAAGTGGCTGCTCATGGCTTGGATGGGTTCACTCTTCACTGGGTAAAAACCTGGGTGGATGGCCAGGAATGGATGACAAGGAATGCTTGGTGATGAATATCCAGTTGGTGGCTGGTCACAAGTGGTGTTCCCCAGGTCTCAGTATTGGGTCCAGTTCTATTTAGTATCTTTATCAATGATCTGGATGAGGGGATTGAGTGCACGCTCAGTAAGTTACAGATGACACCAAGTTGGGCAGGAATGTTGTTATGTTTGAGAGTAGGTAGGAAGGCTCCATAGAGAGATCTGTACAAGCTGGATCAATGGGCCAAGGCCAACTATATGCGATTCAACAAGGCTCAGTGCTGGGTCCTGCACTTGGGTCACAACAACCCTATGCAACGCTACAGGCTTGGGGAAGAGTGGCTGGAAAGCTGCCTGGCAGAAAAGGACATAGGGCTGCTAACAACCAGCTGAACATGAGCCAGCAGTGTGGCCAGATGGACAAGAAGGCCAACAGCATCCTGGATTATATCAGAAATAATGTGGCTAGCAGGACTAGGGAAGTGATTGTCCCTTTGTACTCAGCATTGGAGAGGCTGCACCTAAAATACAGTGTTCAGTTTTCGGCCACTTCCTATAAGAAAGGGATGTCAAGCATTGGAAGAGGCTGCCCAGGAATGTGGTTGAGTTAACGTCCCTGGAGGTATTTAAAAGATGTCTAGGTGATGGACTTGGCAGTACTAGTTTAATGGTTAGACTTGATCTTACAGGCCTTTTCCAACCTAAATAATTTTATGATTCTATTCTATGATTCCATGCCTGCCATTGTCAAGGTAGTATGATTCAGCAGACCCAGAAATCTCATTGTGTAGTCCATACGCAAGATCTATGTAAATATTACACTAAACCACAAGCCTGGGGAGTGGCCATGAGCAGAAGCTCTTCTTATTGCTTTTTCCTTCTCCACATACCTTATTTTAAATGTACATTCTTATACTGGGTATCTCCGTTGCATAATCTGAAGATTATGCGTGCAAGTTTTTAGCAATAGCCTCCAAGAAGATTTTGTAGTGCTGTTAAAAGATGGTTAAACACAGTCAAGGATTTCCTTCTTTCTCCAGAGTATAAGTAGCATCTACATTTTCTTTCCTCTTTTCCCAACATAATTGTATAGAAGGTAACTGGCTTTTTTTCAATTCTGATGCATTAGTTTCTAAATATTAAGTTATATTTGTGGAGGGAGTTCTTGTTTGTATGTGTGTTTAATATACATTATTATACCATGTAACGTATTTTCATTGATTTAGACACTATTTAGTTTGAAAAGGTCACATTAATAAGTTGTCTAAATCACTTATTTTTAAGTCCTTACCACTACTAAACATTTTAACCCTAATTTAATCAGCTCTAAGCTTTATCAGGAACAGGTTTTTTACTGAGTTTCAAATCACAGACAAAAGTATTGAGTGGTCACAGCCTTTCATAAAAACTGATCCAGTGAAACTCATGGGTGGTTTATGCAGGGAGTCATAGCCCAGGCACATAATCTTTTCCAAAGATTGTCAAATGCTAAGCTGATCAAATGTACCATTAACTACATCTCTATGCTTCCTCAACCATCAACTGTGAAACTCCTTTGGATGTTGCCTGGCCAAGTTTATGTACAATACTGTACCTAATTTCTATGTCTCTAAATTCTGAGTGAAGAGATTTTCTTTTAGTAGGTGTATGCATCATGAGATCGGGCTCTGAATCCTTTAAGCCACTGCTGAAGCAGTAACAGTAATTAAGCAGTTGACTATATGGTAAAGATCATGCAAGCTATTTGAGGGAAATCTGCCCTCCTATTAGCTGTCATTTGGACTGTACATAGATTAGATTCCATATTTTACCACTTAAGTAAAAAAGGCATATTTTCAAAATTACTGAAGACCTAGTATTTATATAGAATTCAGAGAAATCTCTTGACTTTTCAGTTATTCTAATAATGACACCTTTTTATGTAGATAAGTACAAACTTAGATCATAGAATCATAGAATGGTTTGGGTTGGAAAGGACCTTAAAGCTCCTCTAGTTCCAACCACCTGCCATGGACAGGGACACCTTCCACTAGACCAAGTTGCTCAATGCCCCATCCAACCTGGCCTTGAACACTGCCAGGTATGGAGCAGCCACAGCTTCTTGGGGAAGCATGTTCCAGTGCTTCACCAACCTCACAGCAAAGAATTACTCTCACATACCTAGTCTTTTGCACATGTGGTCTGACCCCCCAGCAAGCAGCCAAAATATCTGGGATCTAAGGAACATTAACATTAATAGGATGTGTTACTTCCAAAAAGAAAAAGAGGAAGTCTTTTCTTGTGGTTTTGCTGACTTGTAGTCTCTGGTGTGGGCAGAGGTAACATTTGAGAAACGTCTATCCTGGAAAAAAATGTAACACCAAAGGCATCTAATGGCAAGGTTGGGAAGTCAAATGACAGATGCTTGAGAAGCCAAACAGCAAGGGATTTTGAGAGTTCAGATAGCAGATGCACGGCAAGGCAAAAGAGCTCATCTGAGAGAACACCTGCCATTTTTCATGCACCTGTTTAGTGTTTGAATTACAATTTTTCTGTATGAGAGGAAATGCAAGGAGGGAAAACCACAGTCACAAACCCAAGGGTCTGAGGTCTTAGGTTTTTTATTTGGGACTATCAGGGTAGTTGCCCTCATGAAATCCTTAGTGTAATCACATGAAGCAGCTGTTTGCGCTGCTGGATCTATTCAGGCTGGGAAAAAAGGGGTAAACACTTCTAATGCAAATATCAGCCTTGCCTCTCTACACTTGCTGCAATGATTCTGTTATTTAGCCACTTACGGTGGCAATTGGTGCAGAAAATCTCCAGAGCAAACAAGGCTTTAATTAATAATCAGTTATTTTCTGCAATAAGTAATTGGGAGGAAGCTCATTTTAGTGCTTAGACCTGAATATATCTTTGTCGTCCGATAAAGAAAGTGGTTTATTCAACTGCTTTATTAATATTTCCTGTGTATCTGTATGTCAAATTTTAGGATAATGCTATGTTTCTCATAGCTTTGATAAAGAGAAGGAATAGAAATGTGAAGTGGTACTAATCATTAGGATGTGTAGACACTATTGGAAAATGCAGTGACTGAAAATTTTAATGGCTTTTCACACTAAATATAAATAATCCCTAAAGGGAAGTTGGTGTTGCTATGAATGCTTGCTTCACAAGCCATAAAAAATGGAAAATTGTATCTAGCACATTACAGGAAATTCTTTTATTCCTCAAAGCACTGAGTATTGAGGCATAACATTATAATATAGAAAATATGTGTCTGTATAAACTGGAAAACACGTGTACAAAAGCCTCAAAGTTCATAGTATAAAGTTGAAAAGTTTATTCCATATTTGGAATTCTTTTCTGTACTACCTATATAAACAATAATAAAAAAATTATGGCTTTCTGTGATGAACACAATTTTTTATACACAATGTGTATAACGCGTAACTCAATGGATACATTAGACATTGAGAAATCTTAGTGGTTGATTGTTCCAAATTTGACTCAAGGATAGATTTTCAATCCTTTTTGTTTACCTGCAGCACTAGCCACTAGTTTTTCTCTCTCTCTGGGCTTGGTCCTCTTCTAAGTGAAGTTAATAAAAATAACTTTGTTTCATTCAAGAGAGTACTGGATGGGACTAGTCCTCTCCTGTTTTGTATGTGTCTCCTGGCTGACTTTAAAAGTTGCATGAAACTCTTACACTGTTTTGTAAGTCTTCATTTTCTTTTGGATTGTTTCTAAGAGTGTACTTGATGAATAAACTCTCTGAAAAGTGTAACCAAAAGCCAACTAACCATAAAGACTAGTGAAAAAGTGCATGAAAATGCATTAATCTAGACTCAGACATATGTGAAAAAATTATTTTGTCTACGTATCATTTGATTTTGTCAAAGTTTTAAAATATGTATTGTATTTCTGTTGTGTTTAAAGCAATGCATATATATAGCACCTTTTTTTCCCACAGTGGTACCTATTTCTATTTCCACTTTCACAGTTTTATAACATTTTATGCAACATAGTAAGGATTACAGCAAAAGAGAGCAATTCAAGTTTTCAGATCAATGTTATTTTAGGTATATAATGTATATCAGGCAATTTTTTTTTAATCACACAGTTATGGGAGCTATAAAAAAAATACAGCAATGGGTTATATCCCTTCTGTTCTTGAGTGGGTTGGAATCTCTAGCAAGTGACTACTTCACCCTTCTTTGTCAAAGCTAAATAATGCAGAATGCAGAGTTCTTACCCATGTAATACCATCAAGACGCTACTAAATAACCTTCATGACAGATATGCAAAGTAACTGTTTAAACTTTCTTATCCCTTTTTTAAACTTACAGTAGCAGAATTTAAATTACTTTCAGATAAGCAAGATTTGAATGCAGGTGTTTCTCTTTCTTGCTCCCACTCTTAAATATTTTCTACTTCTGCAAAGAGCTGTGTATTTTCATCTCCTCTTTTGTGCTATCTAATTGGTCTAGTTGGTTTTTAGTATTTTTTTTGTTGTACATATTGAATGTATCCTAAAGCATACACCTGTCTGCCTAATAGAATTGGTAGAATCTTTCAAGCAGATTTTGGGGATAGATGTCAAATTGTCAGACTAGTGGTCACAGAATTTCCTTGTTCTAACTCAGAAGTCTCAAATATTGAAAGGACAGTGGCTTGGATATGAAGGTGTGCATAGTTTTTTGCACAGATACTCCTGAAGAATACCATTATTCTTACATGTGATTGCCGTTCCAACACTGTTTTTGTGGAGGTGAAATATACTCTCTATCAAAAGCTGACAATAAATTAGGGTTCATCAGCTTGACAGCTGCATGTACAAATAATGCTGTTACTCCTGTACATTGTGTGAAGCCATTTAAACTGTAAAGGTTTTAAAAACGTACTTATCAGGGATAACGGAAGGGCAAATTGGTGGTTTCCTATGATGCAAATGTTAGGTAATGGAGGAAGGGAGGAGAAACCAAAGCAGCGCTCTAATTAAGAGTGATGCTAGCTTCCAAGCTAGTCCATCACTATTATCCTCTCATGAGTGATTCATAAATCAATGAAAATAGATCAAGTGAATTGCAACCAAACAGTAGCTATTTTTCTTCAGAAAAGGAACCTTGGATGGCTGTCTTAGTTGGAGATACCTGCAATGTCAATGCAAAAAGTTGAAAAGAGTTCTGCTGTATGAGTTTAGAAATCAGAGAAAATATGCAAGATAGGATACTTCACAAAAACTCAGTCACTAGCCTCCCAGGAAGGTACAGGATAACCCAAGGGTTGTAGGAATACATCTCTGCTGACTGGGTGCTCCTTTAGCCCTGTTTCATCAACTCCTTTCAGGCAACTTCACTTAATTGCTATTTCTGATACTTCTTATTTTTTTCTTTTTTTCATCCTCTGCCACCCTTTCCTGTAATAAATGTGTCTGTCTTTTCATTAACCAGCTCCCATGAGGCTACTTCTCTCCTTCCATAATTTTTATGCAAGAGTTAATACCATGCATGTAAATCATGCCTTGTTTTTACCTCAAGCTTGTTTATTATGCTTATACGTTATAACCAACTGCATCATCTTTTGCCCATCTTTTCTGTTTGAGATAGAAGTTTGGGAAGTTTAGAAATTATTTTCAATCCTAATTTTTAAAGATTTGAAATATATCCCCATTCCTTTGTGGGAGTAAACAGATCTGTATGTGTAAGATTGTCTATGGCTGGTTTGTAGGAATTTTTGTTTGGTTGTTTTGGGAATGAAAAGTGAGAAAACAATGAAGAGATTGGCCAGTAAGTCTGGTACCTAAGAAACTTCATGGAAATGCAGGAGACCCAGGTGAACTACATCAGCAGTAAGCTGTTAACTGTCCTCAGTACTATTTGCTAAAATTATCCAAATCTCTTATCTTTAATTAAAGATTCATTAGACCATGAAATCACCTCATAACCCAATGGAATAGGTAAGTTACCTAGAATGGCAGAGACTGGATAAAGTTCCCATCCTAAAGAGAAAGATTTCCACACTTAATTAGTATTACAACTAGACTACTTGCTATTCTGAGAAGAGTAGCTGTCTTTTGTATGTTTTACCAGAAATTCCATCCTGGACCAAAGGATCAGTTTCAATTAATCAACATTTTCCAATGAAAAATCCCCCAAAGGACATTTAAAAACCATGATAAGCTTTTAGTGTTAGTCATTGGCCTGTCCTAATCATTTTCAGAAGTGTTATACAGAATATTTAATACAGATGAGAATAATTAACACATGAAGCAATAGATGAAGTTCATATAGGGTATAGATATGATATGAATTCAGTAGAAATTTATCCAAGCTCAAAATTTAACATTACTGTTAGAATTAATTTCATGCCTTTTATAGCCTTTTATACAGTTATTTTTGGATGGTATGAAAATTGCCCCTTAGAGGTGCTAGTCTTTTGCCAGTGTCAGGAAAGGATCCCTAGATGTCTAACCTGGATGAGGTATGTAACTTTTAGATTAATTCCATTCTATGTAATTATCTCAGAAATGCATAAAAAACCTCAAAAAGTAAGAATTCTGCAAAGTGAGGCCTGCAAAGGGGAACTTCTTAGTATCAAAAAAGCACAGGTAAAGGAGCTTAAAATGTCCTTGTGAAGGGTTCTTAAGGTTATATCTGAAAGATAGTTAAACTACAGTGAAATACATCCTTGCTAGCTCATTACTCCTATATATCTGTAAACACAGATTTTTTTTTTCTGAGCCACTTTTCCTCAGAACAGTGAAATAGGCAAACCTACATAAATTCTCATCCAAAGAAAGCACAAATAGGGAATTTTACAGCACACAAAGTGAATGTGGTCAATAAGGAGAGGAACCTGCCTTTGCAATCAATAAGAGATTTTGAGGCTATCTGAAATCTAATAACTCCTTCTTCATTGTCACAGACCAGAATAACAGGGTCAGAGCTGGGCAGAGTATGACTTCTTTCTTCAGAGCGGGTCACACTGATCATAATACTTTTATTATCCTGTTGCTGTGGATCATCTAAAATGATCAGTGTGACCATCTGTTTGGTTTCACCTCTGAAAGGTCTTTAGGGAAGGAAAAAAGTAGTTATCAAAGAAAATAGGATACTTTTTTCCAAATGGCTTAATCATTCTAGTTTCTAGAAAATGCTTTAACATATAAAAATGACCCACCATTTATCTTTCTGTCAGCTAAGCATATATTATTGAATACTATTATGTAAATGTACATCATTGCAGTACAACCGTTAAATATAGCATGTAAATTATAACAAGCAGCCTTCAAACAGCAAATAATTAACTTCTTGGAGCTCTCAGCAGCTCTTAATATTTACTGAAACTTTCGAACTGTTATGAAAAAATCTTTTCTGACAAGAGTAAGAGTGTGTTCTACTGTCTCCTGTTAATGTGTTCATTTCCTCTTTCTACATGTGTAAAAATATATGCATATATATATATGCATCTCTATACCCTGTGGTCAGAATCAGGTGGTATGAACCATTATGTGCACTGGCATCATGACTGAGAAATGATCAAGTAACAGTATGCAAGTAACTCTTGCTGTAGTTCTGTTACATCTAAATATCATAGCCTCACTCACGTTTCAGGGAAACGTGCAACCTACTGCTCAGAGCAGTATCAGTAGTGAGATCAGACCAGGACTGGGTCTCCCCTCAAAGTATGGAGACTTCTCAACCCTACAACATTGGACTGTTCTGTTTTTAATTCTGTCCAACTGCCCCTCTCTTTTTTTCAACTTATGCCTATTGTCCTCTCACAACAATGTGAATTTTTAATGTTTGTTTCTGAAATTCCTCTTTGTTACTGCATATATAGGTGCATAGAGTATAGGAACAAACACTTTTACAGCTTACCCACACATACTCTTTGACACTTTTTCAATTCTGATTTCTTTTTAATCTCTTTGTTCAGCTATATTCATGGAGTAGAAATCACATACATGTGGAAAATGAATCTTGCTATTACCTGGATCTTTAATCACTCAGTACTGTGCCTTGGTAAAAATGTACACAGCTCCTACCAATTATTTGCAAATTACTATCTCAAGAATCCCTCCCAGGGGACAATGTGGCTATTTTACACTGTCTCAAGCTTAAGTGGCATTTTTGCTAATTTAAGTTTCTTTATGGAAATAATTGAGTCTTTATACTAGTAAGAAGATACAACTACTTCAAAAATCTAGCCAGTTGTCAGGTGGAAAAAACACTCATTTCAAAGATGTTTCTGAAAAGAATTAAAAAAAAAAAGCACAACCACTTTGTGTTTCATCTTGGTCTCACTTGAAGTGAGTTAATTAGCTATTACAGTGGTGATAATCTTTATTTATATCAGTGTAAATCATGTACAAACAAAACTCTACAGCTATTTTACCATATAAAAATATTACCAATACCAGCTCTTTTCTTCTGTAGATCTCTCATTTGGGGTAGCTGTGCCTGCTAATGTAACAACACACTATGTTATCTGAAGTGTTTGTTGGGTAGGCTTGTACAAAATAAATAGAGGATTTTTGTTCAACATGCAGCATCAAATTTCAACCCAGTGTTAAAAGGGAGAATATTTTTTTCTCATTTTTTCTGACACTTTTTTTTTTTTTCCCCCTTGAAGGTGCAGAATCCTGGGCTTTGGGATACCAAGTCTGGTTCTACTTCAGTAAGTCAAACGGTGCTAGGCTTGTATTTTAATTTTATGTTCTACACTGTGGAATTGTTTACATAGTCCCTGGTACAGTTTTGTCAGATAATTCTCCAGCACAGTTAGTAAGTCAGCCATTTAGAGACCCTTCCCTAAAGGATCTTGGGACAAAGCCACCCAGGTGCTCTTAAATAGGCTTAGCCAGACTATGTGAACCTGCCTCAAAAGCAAGGAACCATCCCTGCTGTTGTTGAGACAATTAGTATGGCTATAGCCCAGAGCAGACAAGGCAAGGAGTTAAGAGAGAAGGAAGGACAGCAAAAATGTTTGGTTTACTGAGGCACTGAGTCACCTGCATGTGTAACATTTGACTTGCTAAGGTTTTGTGTCCTGGATGGCTGTAGGAATTTTGGTGCAGGAGGATTAGCAGACACCCTTACCCTGGTCTTGCTCTGCACAGGCTAAGTCTTACACTTTTCCCCCCATTACAGCAAATGAAGAAACCATCTCAGTTAGTCAAAGCATTTTCCCTCGCATTCAGTAAGTCTCCCAGACAATTAGAGAATGGACTGAAAAATCATTCCTGGAGCTTTAAGTGCTGTTCAGGTATTGCAAATAATGTAACCACTATTGAAAATTTATCTTTTCTGAAGTGGTGTTAGAATAATTTATTTGTAGGCTTGTGTAGAGGGCAAATTAGGTTATTTATATCGAGGGCTGCAGCTGACAATATAAATTTGGAATTGTTTGTTTTCAGAGTTCAGCTTTGCCTTCTCAGATCCCCCTAGCTCTGCTGGCTGGCAAAGAGAAATAGGGAAGAGATGTCATACTGTGATGGAATGATCTTTTCACTCATTTTTTTTAAAGTCATCAATCCACAGATGTAGTCTGAGCTTTCCCCTCTACTCTCGTATTCCTCAGCCCAATATAAAGAGGATTTTAATATTGAATACTGACTTATTTTACTGCCCTGTTTAGCCTAGTATTGGACACTACCTCTTTGACTATGATTTAATAAAGCCCATCTGATTAAAGATACATTTACAATTGTTTCAAGAATGGAAAATATGGGAGGAAAAGTATAATTTCTTATGCTGCACAGAACAGAGATCAGAACAGGAAATTTCCAATGTTAAATCTGTGAGTTCAAATTACAGCCAAGGTACAAAAATGGAAGATAGACTCGTGAACAATTGTAGCTGTTGTAAATACTTTTCCCTGACAGGTATATTTACTTCAAAGTAAACTTAACTTCAAAGAACTGAAGTAATCATAGAATAACTGAAATAATCATAGAATCATAGAATGATTGGGGTTGAAAAGGACCTTAAGATCATCAAGTCCCAACCCCCTGCCATAGGCAGGCACACCTCACACTACACCGTGTCACCCAAGGCTCTGTCCAGCCTGGCCTTGAACAGTGCCAGGAATGGAGCATTTACTACTTCTTTGGGCAACCTGTTCCAGTGCCTCACCACCCTCACTGTAAAGAACTTCTTCCTTATTTCCAACCTGAACTTCCCCTGTTTAAGTTTAAACTTATTGCTCCTTGTCCTGTTGCTACAGTCCCTGATGAAGAGTCCCTCTCCGGCATCGTTGCAGGCCCCCTTCAGATACTGGAAGAATACTGTATTATTGTTGTCATTGTTGTCCAGTGTTATCATATTTACCAGTTCTGGGTAATCTGACCAATTTTCTGTAGAAGTATGAGTTCATTAGATGTCAGTAACCTAAAAATGATAATGTGACTGTCTTTAATAGCCATATGTTATAAAATCAAGATTTATCCAGGAATCTATGCTTTAACTCCCTTAATCCATTGCTGAGAAGTTTAATCTTATTTCTGTGAAGAATTTTCAGGAAGGATTTATGTGAGATAACTTTAGCAATCCAAATATCAGCTATAGCTTTACACAATAATTTGGGTTGGAAGTGACCTCTGAAGTCAGCTAGTCCAAGGTCCTTCACAGAGATAACATTAACTTGTACAAATCTTCAACCAGTTGGATCTCAAACACCACCAAGGATGGAGGTACCCAAACCTCTCTGGGCAACTTCTGTCACTATTTGACCACCTTAATGGGATTTTTTTTGTCAGGTATCTAATCAGAATTTCCCATGCCCTCACTTGTCTCTGTTGCTTCTCATCTTACTGCTGTGCACCTCTGAGAAGATTGTCTCTTTCTCTCTGTGTGCTTCAATCAGGTAGTTGTAAGCACTAAGCTCCCCTATGAGCATTCTTTTCTCCAGGCTGAATCCACTTCTCTCAGCCTTTTCTGGGATGCCATGTGCTCCAGCCCCTTGGCCAGCTTGGTGGCCTCCACTGAACATATTCCATCTTTCATGTAATAAGGCACCCAGGAAGAAAGCGTCACCTGAAGCGAGGCCATTACTCCAGCCTGCCAGCTCCCACTAGCTTGATTATTCTCCCAGTTTGATGTCATCCATAAACTTGCTGAGCATGTCCTCTGTCCTATCATGTAGGCTGTGAACAGAGATACCAAGTAGTACTGGTCTCATCTAGTCTAAATAAAGTGTGTGGAGTTTGTCAGTGTTTAAGGGAGAGAGCTGTCACTCCAAAAAGGTTATTCATCACAGCCCAAGCCTCCATCTAAAAGCCCCATCAGAGAGTGGAGGCAGCTTAATTTCTGGGGTGGAGTGACAGATTTTGTTTAGGTAGTGGTAACACTGCTTCAGTCTGGAGTGAATGTATAAGAGACGAGTGGAGTTAAATTGGATTCATGCTGCTTTAACTGACAAAGAAGTCTTCCTTTGATAAATTCTCCTCTGCTGGAAAATCCTTCAGGCTTTGTATGATCAATGGCCTTTTTACTGGTAATAACACTATGAAAATTAAACTGGTAGTTTACAGCTCAACTATTTTATCTTTAGTCCACTCAAGAGGTACACAAGCCATTTTTAAAGATTCATTCAATTAATTAGATGTGGTAGTTAGTATATAGTACATAGGACATGCAAGTTTGCCTGTAATCAGGATGAACAATTTGGTTTAGTAAGATGGTGCTGACTTTCAAGCACCCGGAAAAAACTTTCCTCTGAGTAAATCTCCTGCATGAGCCAATCCATGTATTTGGACTGGAATTAGTGTCTCCTAGACATCAGTACAGAAAGACTGGTTTAATCCATCCGTGACAGATGGCAGGCCAGTCATTGGTCCACCTTGCTGTCATGTCTCTACACTTTATTTTTAATCTGGTCAATAGTGTTTGCCAGGATAGCTCTCAAATCTGCTCCCTGACATTTTGAAATAACCAACCTGGTTTACAAAACAAATGCATTTAGACAAATTAATCAAGTGGTTTTCATGAAGGAACATTTTCTAAGGTTTGTTCACTGAGAAATTCAGAATGAGAAGTATTATTGTTGACAAAAAATAGATTAAGAGTTTTGAGATCCAGAATGCTGAGCAAGGATAAAAATCAGAAAGACAGGATTTTATTTTTTTTACCTGTAGCAGAAGAAGAAGAAAAGGTCATTTGCCAGAAAGACAGCTGAAATGGCATTAGTTTTAAAATTATAAGATTAAAGAGTGTTTGCTTGAAAGGAGTCTTATTATAAAGCGTGTAAAGAAAGAGATTAAAATGTATGGAAGATCTAATCAGAGCAAAGATAAACTGTGTATTCTATAGGTTATAAGGGTTTCTGTGAGCTTTGTTTGCCAGTAGGGTTTCAAAAGCCATAAACGTCTGAAATCTTATTTTTAAATAAGAGGGGTTTTCTTCATGTGCAGGAGGAGCTCACCTCTTTTTCATTTTATATAGGTGATAAAGGAGAAAAGCTGCCATCAGACAGAGGAAAGAAAAATTACTTAGACAAATTTCTCAAACATGTTGGGTATTTTTCAATGTCTAGGCCAGATTCTGCTGCCATTTCAGTTGGTGTAAATCCTCAGTATGGGTGGCTAAGTGTTCTCCTTTGCTATTTACAGAGGAGTTTGTGTGACTATTTGCATTGCTTTTTAATAAAAGAAAGTACTTACCATATGCAAATCCGGCATTTCATGGTAAACAATGTACCCTCTGAACTACAGGGCACCACACCTCCTGCTCTGTGTTGTCAAATGGCTTTCAAAACACATGGCAGTGCTTTCTGTAATATTGAAGTCTATTAACCCTTCAATTTCCTTTTTTTTTTTTTTGTTTTTTTTTTCTCAGTATTGTTCTGGCTTTTAAACTGGGAAAAAAAAAAAAGGAAAGAAAGAAAAGATTTTGTAAAGGCAGGGAAAAATCTGGGCATGGTGTTTTGTTATGCTGCTAAAATTTTTCCATTTCTTCATGGCTGTTCTCTTGCAACCAGACCCTGTC
This sequence comes from Nestor notabilis, assembly GCF_000696875.1. Classification (NCBI taxonomy): domain Eukaryota; kingdom Metazoa; phylum Chordata; class Aves; order Psittaciformes; family Psittacidae; genus Nestor; species Nestor notabilis. The sequence goes on along the minus strand of NW_009940450.1, from coordinate 596 downwards.
TGCACTTCTGCATAGTGTGGCTGTGTCCCAAATTCCTGACTTTGAATTTCACATCATATCATTTCTCCAACTTGCCAAAGTGCCTCTGAAGAGCAGCAGATTGACTTCTCCACCGAGGTTCCGGAGGGTACCTTCTGCCCCATTGCCCAAGTCATTAATGAAATTATTAATGTCACCCCAGTACTGACCCTGAACATGGTACTGTTAACTGGCCTCCAGCATCCAGCTGGACTTACCCCCTGAATTTCCATCTAAGCATTTTTGATTTGTAAGACTGTGACATGCCATGTAATAACATATTTTCCTTTATTTAGGATAAGCTGATCAGTCTTCTTTCTTTCACTGAAGAAAAAACGAACCACCAAACCCAAACGTGTTCTAATTCTTTTTTATTGTCTGTTAAAACCTCCTCACCCTTATATTCCAAAGGTCTCCTGTCCAGCAACTTTGTGTTTCTGATCTGCTACTGATGTTTTGAGGGTTTAGGTTTTTTATTTTTTAAGCAGGTTTTTCTAAGTTTTTTCACAGAGAAATCTAAAATTCAAGATCAGCAGAGTCATAGCTACATAGAATCATAGAATCATAGAAACATAGAA
>NW_009940449.1:36560-50289 GCF_000696875.1 Nestor notabilis | reverse complement strand
CTGCTGTAGCTGAACCCAGGACACAGAGGCAGAGGCTTTCTCTTGTTTCAAAGTTAGTTCATTGCCTCTTCCATTTTTGTTCCCAATTAGCCAGGCCTCTCACAAGCCTGGGTCCTTTCCAATTGCACCTTGAACTTACTAACAGTCTTTTACCACAGCATTTTTAAGAACCTTCCTAAGTGTGCGTTTTGCTATTCTATAGCATTTTGGAGGATCCTTGTGTATATACCAATCCATAAAGTATGCTTCTTTTGATTGCCACACAACCACTGAGGGGACACAACCTGCATATTTGCAATACTCTGAGAAATCCTATTATGAGTTGGCCGTTTGTTGAAGTATTCCCATACCTTGTTTGTTTAAAAACAGAATACCAAGGAATGACCTCGTATCAGCCTCTTGTCTTGAAATATCCTTAAAGCAAATAAATCCAAGGTGAAATACAAACAAAAATATGCATTTGCTATACCTAAAATGAGAAAAAAAAACCTAAACAAAAAATCCCAACCCAATTTTAAACACACACAGAAGGCATAGATGAAAAAAGAAAAAAAAGGAAAAATGTATCTTGATCTTTTTACCTCAAATTTAAAATGAAAAAAATACCCTCTCACTCAGAAATCAGATAGTTCGTTGGGCATGTTTTCCTGACGGTCATCCAATTGAGAATTTCTTACCCAGTCTACTTAATGTCTCAAGTTGCACTTATTAGAAAAAGCACTTTCTACGTGCAGCTGTTCCCCATAGCTGAACTTTCCTGGAAGTCCAGGTATATTTAATCTTTCTACTACTGTCTCTTTACAATTCACAATTTTCTTATTTAATCAACTCTATTGTAACATTGTTGTCTTTCTTCCAGCATCATGTTTCATTCTTTTCTGCATTCTAGGAAATCTTACATTTTTATCAAGTCCGAACAGGAGCTGATCTGAATCAGAATACTCTTTCTCCAGTTTGAGGCTATGATTCTGAATGTATTTTTTTACTGTTTTAAGTATTTCACAAACCATCCAAAATGACAAGGCCTAATTTAAACTTCTTCCAGTCATGTATTACATTCCTCAGAGTTTCACCCTCACGGCAGCTCTGTTAGCTGCTGCTCCACAATGTTCATTTTCTTTTTGCCTCTCTTTTTTTCAGTTATACACATTTGTTTGTCACTCAGCTGTTCTACTACTAGTACAATGAGCTGTTCTTAATGGACGGTTATGAAAAAAACCCCCAAATTAGTAAACTGTAGTGCTGATGCATTTTTATTAGAGAAAAAAAGGAAACAAATGAATAAACAATGAAAAAACCTTACCACAGAGGGAACAGAAGGATCTTTTTTTTTACATCTATACTACTAATTAAAAGAGACAAGTAACATTAATCATGTTTAATTTCATGTCCACACTGCTTATAGTAGCACCATACAAAGCAGACTGGCCATATCCACATTACCTATTGCCCCACTATTGACTGTATGTGATCCACATGTGACATGGAGACAGAATAATTGTTTTCCATTTTCCATCTTCAAATATACCATGAGAGTTAAGGTGCAGTATAGAAAATAAATTATTTTAAAGCATGAATGTGTCATGTATTCGGGGGTATAAATGGAGATCATGGTGGATGGCACAGCCAAATGGAATGTGCCCAAGTGGGGAGAGAGATGGTCAAGTCTTTGGCAGCCTAGTCTATAATGGACTGAGCCCTTGAGCTCACTTCTTGGCCTGTTTTTGTTTAGCTAGGTAAGCAGGACCCTTGGCAGGCTGCTTGTTCTGACTCTTGATTTAAAGTAGAAAATTATTTCTTCTTAAAGGCTACAAGGACAACCTCCCTCTCAGTACTGTAACAATTGCAATGTAGAAACTATGGGCTATGACTGCCTCTGAGGGTGTACCATTATCTTCTGTTTCCCAGATGAGTTTATAACCCTGCAGCTTTTATGAGTATGTATGAAACAACACAATACACCAATTTTCCCCTGAACACTTACCTTTACAGCTCAGCATAATAAGGGGTTTAGGCTTCCTTGTTTAGCACACAAAATAATTCTGGAGCTTTCTGGGGCATAAAATACCCACAATCTAATATTAAAGGAACCTCAGGTATCTAAACTCAATTTAGAGAGTTATCACTTTCAGAACTATGTACATCCAATTCTCATCATCTTTTTCACCAGTCTGAAAGGTCTTAAATCTTATGGATTTGTGCCTCCTAGCTGTACTAGAGTTACTGGATGGATTATAGGACATTAGGTAATATGGCCTTTTTCGTGGGGTGATCACAAAATGCAAATGACTGTGTCAGATCTTCCTTGACATTTAGAAAATTCAAACAATTGTTATACATCCTCGGTAGTTTCGGGTTTTGGCTTTGTTGTCCAAGGTACAGGTAATTGAAGCTGATTTTTTTTTTTTTTTAATATTAAATCTGAATATTAAATTTTTTGAGTCAGGCTCTGTCACAAAGGCAGATTCTCTCTTGGCAGTAAAACAGTACTGTGATGTTTGACCACATTCTGACAGTCATATCACACAGATACTTATGAATAAATAAAGAAGCTCTGAAGGTTTCCTCTTCATGAAAAATCCTTTTTCCTTCATGAGGTGAGTGAGATATAATCTATTTCATTGTTAAAACTGGCTTAGTTTTTGTCTTGGCTGATGCTAAGGTCCTTTTTTTATCACTAGATCCAAGTAGTCCATACAGAAAATGTGCAGACAATAACGCAAAGTGAAATTTTAAAAAGTCTTGGAGTGTGAATTTGCTTGATACAGGTCCTCAGTGTCTGGGAAAATTACTCTGTGTTTTAAAGAATGAAGATAAAGCCCTGCAGCTATAGACAGTGACAAGATTGTCTGTTTATTTATCTTGCATAGTTTGCAGACCCAGATTTTCTCAAATTTCAAAGAATTTGTGGTTTTATATTGTGACAACGTTAGGTTGCACTTCTTTTGTTAAATTTGCCTAAAAAACAACATTGAAATGAAACTATTTTATTGAGGCCTTTGGCCATGAAGTATTTTGCAAGTCTGAATGTTTGCATTGCTGAACACTCCCAGATCCTTGGAAAAGCTAAAGAACTTAAGATGTGGTGTGTGATGAAACTCAGATTGCTTAGGTTCTCCTTGGAGCCTTAAATGCAGTGCCTAAACTGAAAGTCAGTAATTTTAACTTTTTTTTTTCTCCTCAGGAAAAAAAAAAAGATACTGTGCATAGTAACAAATCCACCTGTCCCACAGGTGATTACTTATTTAATTCTGATGAACCTGTATTATATTTTTTTATATTTCCACCATACACATCATAGATTTCTTCTGCTAAACACCCCAGATCCCTGTAATTAATTTTACAATGAAATAAATATATTTTCCTTAGTTCCTTCTTTGTTTTCCTCCTCCATGAGATGGTTATTTGCAGAGAGCTGTGCTTTTGGGCAGTTCCTCTAAGTTATCCATGTACAACTCATGTTTTATCCTTTTTCTTTTTTTTTTTTTTTTCTTTTTCCCACGATTGTTTGTGCCTCATAGAGTCATGATAACTAGGAGATCTGCCTAAGCTCCCTTAACAACCTGCCTTACTGCATCATTCACTATCTCTATACTAGGGTAAGGTAAACAGCTTTTCAGAAAAACAAGGACATGCAATATGGCTTTTCTCCATGTAAAAATGCTATTTTAATGAGACCTAAATTTGAAACCCAGAGAGGAATTCGATAACTATGATTAATATGTTAAACAAATTTGTGCATACACCAAACATGTCAGAGGTATGAACATGGTATTTAACGCTGATTTTATTCTATATATCATTTCTCATTTTCTCATTCTTAACAGTTATACATTTTATTTAAGAAGGGAACATTTCAGGAGACAACCCACACTGGAATTGTTACATATTATGCATCTGTCATCGAAAGTAAGATCAGGGAAGGCTCCAAGGTGTGTCCTCTGAGTAATGGGACCCCATGCCACAGCCAGTGAGATAGTTATGCATCATTAACTTGTCATGGGAATAGTCCTACCAAGGATTTGAGTGTGGGACAATGGATTTAGTGTTATGCCAGTCACATTTTCATTATAAACCACTAAGCCTACAGATGGATGAGATAATTTTCTTTGGTGTTGAAAACTGATCAGCACTAAATTGTAGTAATTGATCAGATTGATTTTAAGGGACAGCTTACAAGCTTTGAAACTTCTTTTTCTTTTTAATTCTCCCTGTAGTTAGCATGGCCTAAGACTATTAATCTTTATAGTAAACTGCAATGTTACTGTCTTAAGTATTCAAAAATAGTTTTGCTTTAGACCAAACTTGGTCAAACTGGAGTCCATGATCATCTGGTTTAGTAAAAATGGGGGAAAAGGGAATTTGGAAAGTATTTCTGATTTACTGGCAAACTTCCTTATTTGTGATAAGCAGAGTTTTAGAGGAATCAAGATTACATTGATTACTTCTTTGGTTTAAGCTTATTAATTTCTTCGATACTCACACAGATCTCTGTCCCCACAGGCTCAAGGATAACCATCCCAGGATTATGAGATTCAAATTTAGAAGGCTGAATATTTTTTTAATAATAATTGTGTGCTACAGAAGAATTTATTTTGATGGGTTCTCACAGCTTTGGGCTTGCCCTTTTTCTTTGATTAAAAAATCCTTTGAATACTTTTCACTTTGAGTTTAGCTGCAATGTAAAATCTTTCGGTTTTTTATTCAGAAAAATTATTTAAGAAATATTTATTAAGTTTTTCTTAGCAAGACTCTTTTGTTATGGGAAATGAGTTTTCAGTAGTATTAATCTAACAAAATATAGGGATTTGGGATTCCTTTTTAATCTTCTTTAAAATTATTTTCATTAATATTGTAATTTATATTCAAAAAATGCCCAGGTATCAAGCAGAACACCACTATTTGTTCATTGGTTTGGTACAAACAAACAACAAACACACTGTTTCTTGTCTGAAAATGCTTACAAACCTCCCAGACAAGCTCTTCACCTCATTCTGTGAGGCTCATTTGTACCTCATTTGTACCAGCCAAGGCTGGTACAAAAACTGATGCAAACACATATCTTCTGTGCAGCTGCCTGAAGTCAGGCAGTATCTGTGGAGCAATTTGAATGATTAGGAGATACTGTTCTACAAATCACGGGATTGGGGGAATTTCTGACTTGAAAATAGTGTGTCATATCATTATTTGACTGAATCCTAATATTTCTTTAAAAAAAAAAAAAAAAGGCAAATCCTGCTGGAAAAATGCCAGGAAGGGCTAAAGGATAGAATAAGCAAGCAATTAAGAAGTGTAATGGAATCTTAATGATTGCACATCTATATATGAATGAATAACTCCGTATATACAGAGTTTTTAATTTAAATCTGGAGAAGCAATTTTATTTTATTTTTTTAAATAAGTTTTTTTTTATATTCTTGTGATGACACTCACAGAAAGAGGATTTGTTAAAAGAAATAATATTTAGTATCTTGGAATAGGGTAAGGCTCATATTGGAAATCAAAACTCTTGAACAGGATGGTTGGTTACTGTATCAATGGTGACAAGATTCCTGTAAACATCCTTACAACAGCACCTTCAGTTAGAATAGGTGAGATTTATCCAGGACTTAATCCTGTCTTCTTTCCTTAAAATACAGCTGGACTATAGTCCTACTACTCCAGAACATGCATGACCCATTACTGTTATATATCTTAACCTACATTCAAGAAATCTATCTATCTTAGCAAAGTATGAGACTATCCTACACAACAATTTCTGCATCTACAAGAACAGTTTCTACTGGCCATTTACAAATGTCTTATCTCTGTACAGTCTCATCCATTTACAGCAGAAAACATCTGAAGGAGCCCACAGGGGGCCAGATTCTCTACCCTGGATTTCAATCAGCAGTTTCAAGAATATTGTGTGGTTTAGGCATAGCAGAGGCTGCCTGGGGAGAATCTTCAGGATAGTAAAAATCCCACAGGAGTACTCCTGCACTGGTAAGTCAAATACTTTGTTGTGAAGGTGGCTACAGGTTCAGTCACGTCAGTCATCTGGTTTCAACCCAGCAAATTGTCTTATCCAGGAGAATTCTATCAGAGAACTTTGAGACCACCTGGGGAATTAATGGCTTAAAGATGGGCACACAGGCACAACCTTGATAGCCAGCAGCATCACAGTTATGACTAAAGAACAAAATTGAATTTCGTACTTATAACTTAAGTTCCATAGTTCTTGCCATAGTGCAGTCAGTGGTATTGCCATAATACAGCTAATTCTGTACGTCATCATACTGAGTCCAGCCTGAAAATTCTGATAACATGAACATTGCTACACAAAATCAATGCAGCCTAGAATAAATGCATTAAAAACAAACAAAGTTGGTTTAATGATAGGTCACTAGCTTTCATTTAGAAATTACTGTGTTTTGAGAGCAGCTATTGTGTTTATGCACAGATTCATGTTTATATTGCAGACTAACTGGGTCAATATTTTTATCAATACTTTTGAAATAGATAATAAAACATTTGCTGGTAAATTTAATATAAATGCTGGAGAAGTATATAAAGAAGAGGGCAGATTAGTTATGCAAGCATATTTGATCATGTTCTAAAGTAAGCTCATCTGAACAAATTGCATTTTAAATAGAGCTTTGATGTGATTAGCAGTTGCATTTTAAGAGGACTAAAACTTCAATCTTTGTAATATAATTTTATTCTGATCCAGAATAAAGTCAAGATATTTCAAAGCTTCCAGTTAAAGTTAATTACCAGTGCATTCCTGGTTCCAAGAAACTATTGACTACCTCAGAACCAGTAATCCAAAAAGCAGCTGGAGCTGTGCTGGAAGTGAAGCTAAGAATGGGAAATTTCAAAGCTATTGGCATCCTTTCCTTCTGAGAACTTTTGAAGGGATGTACTGGAAGCCTGAGCTTCTCAATGGCCTGCCAAGTTGAGGAACCATCAGAGGTGGTAAGAATTTCTCAAGTATATCAGGGATTTTGTCAACATCATAGACTTACAGAAGATTTCAATATTGAACAAATGACAAATTCCAAAGAAAGATTTTTTTATTTTCTTTTAATTTAATGAATTTAAATTTGATGCAAAACCAGACATCAAGGAAGGAATTAATCTCACAGATTTAGACATCCGCAACACAGTTACCTGCCTGTGTGAGTATATGTCTAGATTCAATTTGTGATCAGTAGGAAGATGTGACCAGATGAATCATGCCAATCATTGTGGTGTAGATATTTAAGGCAGAAATCTAGCAACACTCAGATGGCGCTTCTGAACCATGGACAAAAGCTTGTATTTTAAAAAGCACTGGTATGTGATGAAATTAGAATCTTAAAGATTCTTAAAAAATGATTGACAGAGTACAAGGTGCTCTGACAGAGAAAATGAGAGCTCTTGAGTGGATTAAGGGGGAATTTCTTGGAAGAAAAAATTAGAGTAAATAACTTCTTTGAATGGCATTATGGAGATCAAAATCTGAATATTATGGTCTTTTCTGTTCTGGAATTCTTGTCTCAAAAGAATGTTGAAAAATACGATTGAGTTCAGAAAAGAAAAGTACTGGGATTTTATCTTTTGCATTGCTAAGGTGCATTCATGTCACTTGATGTGACATTGGACTGTGTAAAAGGACAAGTGAGAGTTCACTGGAATTTTCTGTATCTGTTTATTGACTATAGAATGTTCAATGAGTTTACTTCAGATATTAAAGCTTTTATTGTAAAGATCCCTGTTAGGGAATAAATATTGTACTATTTGTTTATTCATGACTTTTGTCTACCACTATCTGTTATCAACTTCAGACTGTAGTTAATATGCATGATTTTACCAGCATTGAGTCTATAGTTACTAAAAGAGATAAACAAAAAGATTTTGTATAAAGCTGTAAGCTTTTCTTTGACAATTAGTGTGTGTGCCTATAACAACAAAATACTATTAAAATTAATATTAAATCACCAGAAGTGACTTGATAGAGCATTGTAGATCAAACCAAACAATACAAACCACCAAATAAACAATGCAAAGTACGTATATTGTCAAAACAATGAAAACACAAGTTTAACTTATCTAATCTGATTTAACAAAAGTTAATTAAGGGAGGTATTGTCTTGAATATATATACTACACTAAAAATGGATTTAATACTTTCCTGATATATCTTGCTCTCAGGCAGCTAAATAACTGGTTTTTGCTGGACAGGTGTTCCCTTTTTGATCTCATTGTCAGACAGGCTAAAGTACAATCTAAATCTTTGGTGTCAAATATAACAACTTCTTTTCTCATTGACCTTGGGTTTTTGAGTCTCTGGTCTTTTTGTTGGGTTTATTAATCTCTGAGAGCATGAAGATCATAGTTAGATTCAGCAATGTAATATATGATAAATCCACCTGGATAATTTTTTTCCCTCAAGCTATACCTTCTATGCCAACTCTGGAAAAGTTTTCTCATTTCATTTTCAAAACCTGCCATTCTATCCTGCATCTTGCCTTCCTCTTTGCTAAGCTGTATGTGAAAAGGAATGGAACCTAGCAGCTAGATTATTTACTCTTCTTTACAAATATATGGCTGTATCATTGAAGCAACAGGATTCATGTGTTTTGTTGAGCTTTACTTTCACAACTTCTCTTTTTCAGGATGAAATATAGATTATTAACAGGTCCAAGTCACCTTGAAAAAGTCTGGCTTTTCTTTTTCCATGGAATGATTGGGGTTTATATTTATAAAAAAATATACAAATTTGATATTAATGTCAGGATGCATCAGTTTATCCTTTTTATAAAGAGATTTGTGTGGTAATTCTAGGGGTGGATGAAGACACTGAAGTTAATTGCATGAAAATCTCTCTACCTGAGAATTAGAGAAATGTTATAATCCTTTGATGATAGCAAATTAAATGTCACTCTCCAGAAGCTGTAAGGCTCCATGCTGTTAGATTAAGAAATTTGAAGTTGTAATTTATTAATATTTAGGAAAATTACTAATCAGAATATGATGAATTGTAACTTAAGTGTATGTGATGATATTATTGCGTGAGCTGATTGCTTTTGGTAGTAATCCCCCTTTTTTATTATAATTACAAGTGTATTTCATATTTGAATGAGTGTTTCAAATGCAAAAATATTAATCAACAGTAGTTTCTTATTCCTGCATTCTGTCCTTTCTGCACCATCCTTTCATATTCACTTACTTTCAGTAGAGATAATCTTAATGGCACACACCAATGTGTGGTAGACTGATTCCTAGAAGACTTTCTATTTGTAAAGCATGAAAAGACTTCGAATCATTGCAATTCTATTCTGGAGGTATAAGGGTGCAGACAACTTGTGGCAGGATTTGAGGCTCTGAGGTAAGAAAAGAAGCTGTATCTGTAGTTCTAACTTGATAAGAAAGAACTTAAAAATCAACTTTAAAAGTTGGTGAAGACACTCAGGCAATAGGCACCCTAAAACTTTTTTTTGCCATCTCTACTGAGCTGTTCTAAACATAAAGATTACTTTATTCCAAGCCAAACTGCAGAATTCTGACATTTTGGTAGTCTATCACTTGAACAAAATATTTGCAAGCTGTCTATTTCTGCCATCTTTTGTTAGCAGTATTTGAGTACTTTTTTCTTAGCTTACATTTTTCCAGTAACCTTATTACAGTAAAATGTGTCTTCTAATTAAACAAAAAATGCTCCAAATTCCTAATTCTCTTCCATTTTAGCTAGAATGTTTTTACTATATATTTTTCTAAAGTTAATCTTTATCATATAATGCAGTATTGTATATAGACATTCAGCCTATCATCCACTATCTTTTGTTTTACATTGCTCTGAAGAGTGAGCAAATTGCAAATTGCAAGCAAATTGCACTTATAAGTGAAGGCAAGAGACAACCACAGTCACCACAAAGAGGTCTAGCAAAGGAAGGCAATAACAAGATGGTATTGTTCTACATGATAAAGCACCACAGGGCTTTCTACAGTGTATACATCTGTATCTGAACTGGTCACCCAAGATCCTTTTATAGCAAAAAAAGATAGAACTATTAGAACATTACTCATCTTATCCTAAGGCAGACATCAAAACCAGACAAAAATTAATTACACGATTTTTTTTTTCATTGATTAAAAGAACATTTGGGGTAACTAGCTCAGATGTAAACATCAATAATTGATTGAAATTAAAAGCTATCACTTCTGTTCAATCATTAACATGTTTGTCAGAGACTACCTAAGAAATGTTTTAAGGAAGACATTCATTAGACAATAATCTGGCTTTGTGGAAAGTTACAGACATGAATGGAAGACAGTACCAGTGTTTCAGGCTGAAATATTCCTAAAAGGACGGCGTAACCCAGAGCAGAGACAGCAAGTGATGTTATTGTTACAGGATGGAGACACAATCATCTGGGAAATATCAGACCTAATGTTGAAAACAACTAGCTGTTTAATGAAAAGAATGATGGTGTATTGATAAGGAAGAAGTGGGTAAAAGGTTGGTGGAAAACCATTTATGTGATATGCAATGAATAGAAGATCAATCATTTGATGAAAAAGCCCTCAGACATAAAGAAAATAAAATATATTCCAATTAAAAAAAACCAAAAAAACCCCCAAACCCCATACAAACAAACCAGAGAATATGTAAACAAAAATCAAAGAAAAAATCAGTTTGTAAACTTTTAGAATTTTAGCATTAATTTGATTCTTACTAGAGAGGTAGCTAGGAATCATAATTTAGGGAAAATGAGTGATTGAGTCTCCAAAAAAAGAAAACAGGTTTAAGAAAGAAAGAAGGCATGAAACTTCTGCAGCAATTGTCAGAGACTGGAATTTATCATCTCCTCTAGTTTTACACCTATACTAATCAAATTAGAATCCTCACATAGTGAATCATTAGAAACAAACTGGCATTTTTATTTGTCTGATCTACTTAAAAGGTCTGGGATAAGTTATGTTATAGGTATGACATTTTTTCCTAATAGCTAACAGTGTAGAAAACCACAAGATATACATCAAAAGTTAAACAAATTGTAAACAATTCACCGAGGAAGACACATGAAAGAAAATTATAGAAGTACAAGACAAAGGCCTTATCAGACCAGTAAGATGTTTGTAATTCTCCCTCCACTGGAAGCAGTTTATTGGCTAAATAACATTCTTCGTAAAGCTAACAATCATAATTGTATGACATCAAAACTAGAACTTTTTTTTTTTTCTGAAATACTATCCCTTCTCTTTGATAATACCCTATGATAAATATAAAGAGAAAAAATGAAGCAAACATATAAAATGCTGTCAGCAGAAAGGTTTGGTTTCATGGTGGATATTTTTTTTTTCTGTTTTCTAAATCAAGATTTCTATTTTTCTCTGCTCTTTCTTTGGGGATTTTGTGTTTCCTGCTATTGATTTCAAGAGGACTTTGTAATATATATATAATATATATATATACACACATACATGAAAACTACTTTTCCCGTAACATTTAAGAAAAAAGCCAACACTCTAGAGCTCTGGTGGGAAGCTGTTACAAAGCATTTGAAGAAAGGAACAAGACTTGGAATAAGGCAAGACATTTGTTAAAACTTCAGGATTTGATAGATTATAAAAGAAAAGCATACTCTGACTCAGGGAGTTATTAGGGATCTAAGAAATCATGCTGGCAAAACTTCTGTAGCTGTATTAATTATCATACCATAGCAGAAGAGACATGGTGTAAGATAAGAAGAATAAATGAGGAAATGGCCAAGTCTTTTGCAATACCTACTTTAATTAAGAGTGAAACTACTACTGGTTCACATATAAAGAAACTTAACATGGTAGGTGGGAGCTCTGATGATAATATTGGTGATAACCATAAATTAATTTTATCTGCATCAGAGAAGCTTTCATTATGTGATTTTTTTTGTTGTTGTTGTTGTTCAAATGTTTTCTGTTTTTCCTTCTGAAATATGCAATTACATTCTGGAAGTCTGATACAAGATTTCTAGTGCTATAGTATAGGTTTTTCTGGTTAATTAATTTGGGCTATCTACCTCCAGTAATAGGATTCATTAAATTTAAAAAATGCAAAAGGTAACAGTTGTAAGAGTTACCTGATTATTTTTTTTTCTTAAGAAAATGTTACATATTTAAAGACAGAATAATGTTTTATGTATAATTAAAGCAGGTTGTGTTTCCTGTGACACTATATAGGTTAATTAAAAGCAGAAACATCAGATAGATTTTTATAGCATTTTCTAAGTTACTTTTAAATTCCTCAAGAAAGGTTCATCTGCTTTGGTTGGATGAATCTATCCTTTTATAGAAATGCACCTATATATGGGTGTTTATTATGCAGCTGCTACGAAAAAAAAAATAGAAATCAGGATCCTGACTTCTCAAGCTACTTGAATATTATGCAGCACTAGGTTTAGGTTTCACAGCAAAAAGATCTTGCTTCGTCTTTCCCAGAAAGTCTTTATGGTTTCATTTTTTTGTATAACCTTGCTCTTCCCTGGGCCCTCAGAGAACCCTGAAGCCAATTGTGTGAGAGGAGGAGACTGAATAGCATTGCCATTGCCCTTCCACTTTCACCTGATCAACTGCTTTGCCTGTGAAAGAGCCAGGATATATATTACTGTTAACTCAAGACATTACAGAAGTCCTAAATTTCTCCTTATAAATTGTCATGGTAGATTGCAAACAGCATGCCATACAGTGCTGTTGCTTAATATATTTTTGTCATTATTTTTCTCTTAAGCAATCATCTGAATATTCTTCTTAGCAATTCAGGATGCAACCATGATGTGGGTAAAGGCTTCATACACTTGCTCAGCTGCTTCTCTGGCAAATGAACTAAATTATGCTTCTTGATGGCTGTGGAAAAGTGGGAGGAATGCATTCCTCTCCCCTGCCCTCCCTTTGGCAAGCCTTTTACTTTAATTGCATATGAATTTACACTGGCAATGTTTCAGATAAATACAAGATGCAAAAGTCTGTGGTCATGCACAACTAAACAAACATAATGTTTCATTAAATATCTGGATGAGGGGATCGACTGCACCCCCAGTAAGGTGCAGATAACACCAATTGCTTGAGGATAGGAAGGGTCTACAGAGACAGGCTGGATAAATGGGCCAAGGCTAGCTGAATTAGTTTTGCAAGGCTAAGTGCTGGGTTGTCCACTTGGGTCACAACAACCCCATGCAATGCTACAGGCTTGGGGAATAGTGGCTGGAAAGCTGCTCAGCAGAAAAGGACCTGTTGTGTTGGTTGACAGCTGGCTGAACATGAGCCAGTGTGTGCCCAGATGGCCAAGAAGGCCTATGGCATCCTGGCTTGTATCAGAACTAGTGTGGTCAGCAAGGCCAAGGTAGTGATTGTCCCCTTGTACTCAGCACTGGTGTCACAGTTTCACCCCACCTGGTGACTAAGCACCACTCAGCTACTCACTCACTCCCCCTGCAATGGGAAGAGAATCAGAAGAGTAAAAGTGAGACAACTTCAGGAAGAACCTCTTCTTCCTGGCCACGTGCTCTGTAGCAGACACCCATAGGGTCACTACTTTTAGTCTGCCTAATAATCCTGACTCATAAGCTCAACTGGTTCATCACCTGTGCAAAGCCAAAGCTCCATTCATCCGTGAAGCTTTGCCCTGGCATCCATCGCTCTCACATAAAGGGCAACTCCCTGTCGTTGCTGTCTCAGCCCATCCTTACCAAAAATTCTGTATCCATCCAGGATAATTCAATATGGCAGT
>NW_009940449.1:0-36529 GCF_000696875.1 Nestor notabilis | reverse complement strand
GTTTCTTGTCCAACCTCCTTCCCAAAGCAAAGTCAGTTCTGGGCTTAGACCGTGCTGCTGAAGTCTTTTTCCATTTCAGCCTTGAAGACGGTCTTGAGACAACACAAACTCCTGAAGCAACCTGCTCATGGTAAAAAAAACTTTTATTTCAGTTTGCAAAAATAAAAGATATAATTTTAGTAAGACGCAAAATTTTAATTTGATAAATATAAAAATCATTAAAATATTAATGAATCATTAAATAGAATTCTTATATTACTTAATTTGAAATAAATAGGTTTCTGCAAAATATTTTAAATTTAATTCATTAATACTCTGACAGAAGGTTGTCCAGCTGAAATTCTTTCCTATCAATATAACTGTAAGTCTTTTCACCAGTAAGATCTGTGGAATATGGTATTTTCTCTGTATAGTTTAATTCTGTATGGTTAAACATTCTAGGGTTTTACCCGTTCACTTGTCCTTTTGGGGAAAAAAATAATGCTGTTTTACAGAAGATTTTCTGGCTCCATGTGGTGGCTGATGCATTATTTATATGTTCTTTCTCATTTTGTTTTCTATCTTCCTTTAAGACTTAAGACAGGTTCAGATTGATTGTCCTGGAGGGAGGGGGCCAGAATAGGGAAAATTCCTCCTTTCCTGGGGAGCAGCTGCTCCTTCTGCGGGGAGAACAGTCTGACGAAAAGAGAAACATCCTAGGGATCAGAGTGTGCAGAGATCCAGTGAGCTTCCTTTCAAACAAATTATTTATTTTTGAGCCTTCTGATGAACAACTGAAATAGATGCAATTACTTTCTTATCAATGTATCTTTCTTAAATCCTCTGCTTTTCCATCTATAAATATATGCTATAATCAAGAAGGTAATTAATCCAATGTACTCGTGAAGCTGTTCTTGCAGCTCTGTACAGACAAATCACCTATTTCCAGAAACAACTATAAATAAATGAACATTTTATGGCAAGTAGGTCAATGTTTTAAGGATAATTAGGCATAAAAGTCATACCAACAGACATCTCCTGCAAGGCAGTTTTTTAGTATTCTTAAAAATCCACTGGATGCCTAACTACCTCTCAGGTCACCATGATTACATTTAAACCCTTTTTAATGCCTGGGCCCTATGCACTGAACAACTCACTGAAGGGTCACCTTTTCTAAGGGGGGTCTAAATATATTCAGATTCTGCAATGCACAGAAAAAAATAAGCACAGTGAGAGTACAGTTGATCTCACTGAAGACACAAATTGCCCTTTGGATGATCTGACCTTTTTTCTTGAGCATAAAGAGCAACTATGATCTCAGCACAGGTACTAGAACATTTGTGATGTCCAATCCCATGGGACCTTTGCAAGGAAGAATCAACATTACTTGAAAAGACATTTACAGCCTGCACAAATAAGCAGATCGCAAGGAAATATACACCAGGGATGTGCAGGCAAGTACAACAGTACAGAGTTGCAAGTACAACAGCAGAGAAATATATAAATTGTCTCAAAGAGTAGAACTAATCTAGTCACAGAAGTAAGATGTCCAGATTAGCTCATTCACCATACTATAGATGAGCATTTTTTCACCCTTTGATAAAATTGTTTGGCGCCTAGGCTTCACCCTCAGTGTAAAACAGCCACACTGCTTTACGATGTATGAAAATGAACACATAAGACACTAAATAAAAACTTAGTTCTTTGATAAATGCAAAGCAGTTTCAACATAATTGATTGGGCTACCTGCAATATTAAAGAGGTGTCATTAAAATTAGCCTTTCCCCTGTACAGGAGTTATTACATGCAGCATAAAATCCTTTTTCTCCTTCCTTTCATATGAAATCATTGAAGCACAAACATAGAAGTAAATAAGCTACTTGCCATCAGTAAGACATATCTCACAAAAGCTGCTTTATGTACTTGAACACTTTGAAATTGCTGGTCTGCTGGATTTAATATACCCAGGACTCCAGAGCAAGATTTTGTCCTTTAAAGATCATAGACCTTTTCATAAAACTTCAATTTATTTGTTACTATTAAGAGCTTGCCAATCCATTTCAATAAGAAATTCATCAATTGTATCTCAGTTTTCACAGCCTCTTTTTGTTCTGAAATATAGACCTTGGCATCTGTGAGCAGATAGGTTTTTGAAGATTTGCCAGCCCTCATATCATAAGCATAACACTTACATTTCCTTTTGTAGAAGGAAATGGTTTATACAAAATGACAGTTGTGAACTTTGCAGGTTACTAACAGCTTGGTAAGTCTGACTGAAAGAACGTCTTTAGTCTAGCAGTAGTAAGCCTCAGCAGTCCAGCAGGAGAAGGCTTATCTGTGCCAGCTTTAGAAACCAGGGAAGTGCTTTATTTTGCCTCAGATCAAGCATTTTGAGGATATATAATCCTAAAATTTTACTCTACCCCCCATCCAAATGCATGCTCTGCATCCTGCCATCAACTCCAATCCTACCATCTCTCTTTCATTGCACTGTGGGATATCACACTGATTATCTGGGAAGCCAGAGGACTGTGAAAGGACACACTGTGAAGGTTGTAAAAGAAGTTCATGTATTTGTGTGTTGATGTGGAATGAAGGGGCACAGAACAACAGAAATCTGCACGCATTTGAAATTAAACACCTCCCTAAATTATTAAATCAAATTAATTCAGCTCACACAGCACTACAGCTAGACCTCAAAATCTTATCAAATTTTCACTATACTGCTTCTCATTGTGTCATATAATTTGTCACTGGGATTTCACAGTAAACAGGTAAAAATAAAAACATGCCTAGAAATATATTTGTCTAATACCATCTGAAACAAAAATTCCACAGCATACCTGTATGTTTTCTGAATGTGACTTTCTTAGGATATTCAAGTTATCAGTACCGTTTTTCTCCCAGACTTTGAGCTTTGTCTGGCTTCTGTTCAACTGAGCACATTGGGATATCTTTGCGCACCTTGGAAAAGTTGTCTCATTGACCTGGTACCAAAAGCTAAGTCACCTGCAGGGTGACTATAGGGCAATTCCCCTGATATGCATTTATGCAAATTCAAGTAATACAATGTGCAATGAAACACAAGAGGAGTAGTGGTATTCATACAGTGTTGCAGCCTTGTCCAAAATTCCTCCCTCTACATTGTCAATCCTGAATGAAGGCAGAGTTTTCTGTTACAATGAGCTGATTTTACCCTCTGAGACATTAAGAATTAAGAAAAAAATGTCAACATAAAAATCAAGGACAATGTCATTAGTTGTTGGTACTAACTTCAGTTCTTAATTGGAGACTGAATCTCATACATCTGATTCACCACACTGGGAATATACAACAAAGGTCCTTTTAAGTATTTACCAGTAAAATTGCATTGACTGATTCTGATTTCATAAAAGTTGGTAGGGAAAAAGGAACAAAAAAACCCCCAAAAACCAAAACACAGCAGGAGTGTTTATAAAGACCAAAACTGTAGGCAGGGATGAATTTCTTTCACTCAGTAAAGAAAGGCCAATTGAATCAAAATGCCATCTTAGGCACAACCAAAACTACTCACTAATTCATCCCATATCAATTCAGAGGGTAATTTTTTGAGAGAAAACAAAGGGGCTAGTGACACTACTTGAAGTAAATTTTTTTAATCTTTTTCGTTAAGAAAAACAGGTTTTATTTTATGCAATGCCAAATATCCATTTGCTTAATGAGGAAAGGATGCAGGATTAAATAAACATTTTATATGATCGAGGTGGGAATTTTTCTGTTTCACTAAGAAATAAAACCAGAGTTTGAATTAAGGTGAAGCAGACCAAAAGCTTCTGAAAGGGCAACCCATAAACCAAGAGGATGATAGGTTTCAACAATTTTTTAAGTAAGTAGTAGTCAAAGGTCAAAATGCATCATATGTGCAAATCCCAGTGCAGTCAATGTGTTGTGAATGATTGTTATACACTACTGACAGATTCAGACACACAGCAGCTCCAGTCAGTCCTCTAATTTAAATGAGATTCTGTAAAGGAGAGAGTCTCCAAATGAATGAGTACAAAGGGAAGAATGGTTTGGTGTCACAGATGCTCAGCACTCCGTATTTTAAAACATTTTAATATTTCAGCCACACACATGGCAGAAATAGTCTCAGTTCAATGGGACTTTTCTACAGAATTTTGCCATTATCACTGAACTTCAAGTACTAATTAACTGCAATTCTGCTTCCCTCAGTTTGTCATTCTCTGCTGCATCAGTGCAAATCTCTGCTCTCTTCATCAATATCCATCTTAGTCTAGGTTTCACTATCGCAATTGTTTGCACAGAAAGACTGTTTCTACTGAAAGACAGCAAGGCTATTCCTGCTTTACTTAAAATCAGTGACAAATACTTGATTATATAGGATTGTAAGAATGAGTGAAAAATGAGTAAGGTGGAAAATTCATATTTTCTTAAGAAAAGTCTTTCAGGTCAATGATTAGATAACAATCTTTTGCCTGTTTCTCTTGCTAGCTTTTGCTATGTCAAAAACTAGAAGGGAAGTAACCTTACAGGGAGAATCTTGCCTTTAATTCTAGTTACACTAAGATTACTTGCATTTCCTTACCAGTTACTAGAAGTGGGAAAATTGTGAGAATGAGTAATAATAGTGTCTTGATGTCAAATACCTACTCAAATGCTTGTGTTTCATCTATGCTAAACATTTCACAGAAACCAGGACTAAGCTGTAGATGAGTGAAAATAAATGGACTGCCTACACATTGCTGAAAAAAAATAATTAAATTACATGTGTGATTCTAGGTTCTTTTTTTGGCAGAGCAAAAATTAAATTTTATGTCTTCTTACACATACATACACACATACACATGAGTTTTTCTGACATATAGGTACAGTTAAAGAAATTAGAGTTTTAATGACCAAGAACTCCATTTTGCACCAGTTGCTGCTGCAGAGTTGCCTTAGCCAGATAAACCTAAAAAAAAGAGTTATTTTATATAGAACTAAAAAGGTAGAGACTATTGCCAGTAAAAATTTTGCCTTAGTTCTGACCAAGGAATTAAACAAGTGTCTCCTGGATATGGTTAGCTAAATTTAAAGAAGACCTTTGGGAAAAGAGACCATAGATTAATATACAAATCCTTTCTCTGCCCAATCAAATGAAACTAATGCAGTTAGTTTTATTGTAGTCAATATCTTCAAATCACTTAAGCACAGGCTTGAACTTGAGTTGTGAGAGATTCAATTAACTAATGTCAGGAAATTGATAAAGTTTCACTGGAATAAAAATTATGTAAGCAAGAAAAATATTCTTAGTGTACTACACTCAATAAATGTCATACAAAAGGGAGTGAGAGGCACTGGAGAGACTGCAGAGAAGAAGGTGACTTCTAAAGCACTCTGGAGGAAATCTTTGCAGATACAGTTATGTGGGGAAATTATATGACTGCATGGGAAATGACTATATCAGTTAAACTGGCAATGTTATAAGGTCATTTTGTGATCCCATAAGGCAAAGTTATTTAAGAAAAAAAGGTAAAGAGCTTAAAAAAAAAATCTCCATTTCTGTTCCTAGAGAAAATTCCATTTACTTTTTATTTCTCTCCCCCCCTCCCCCCCAAAGCCTAAATATTCCTCAATTGCTATGACTGCTATGTGATTTACTAAAGCTCTGGCTTATGCTATCTCAGAAAAAGACATTCAGAGAGTACCAAAAGAAGCAACATAAAAATGAATACAGTAATGATATAGGCTGCTTAAAATAAAAGATGAAGTACATGTCATCTTTTGTAGCCTGAAACGATTAAGAACAAATATCAAATGGAACAACCACATTTTGTATCCAGTACAACTTACTGAATAGGAAAAAATAAAATGTAAGCTTTTGCTTGTTTAGATGCTCTCAAACTTTGTTTTGGCATGTTCAGAGATAAAAAGCAAGGATGACATTTTTGCAGTCATTCTTTCTGAAAATAGAGCATGTTTGCTGTGAACAGAATGACATTGTTTGCTGACTTCTGTAATGCTGCTCTTGCTTGAGAAAGGAGCAAACATAAAAGAGAAGCGGAATTGTTTTGTTTCAGAGAAGTGGATTAGCGGTCTGTGTAAATATGATGCAATGTTTGTTTAAAGGATTTCTGACCTAAAACACATGAGGCTAAATCCTGGTCCTATTGAAGACAATGGCATAATTCTCTTTTGACTTTAATAGAACTAAAATTGGTTCAGCACACTTTAATACCACAAAATTTCTCACTCCAAGAGAAAACTTGGCTGGAAAGACTGTTTTCAGAACTCAACTCTTCTATATCCCAAAATTAATTTTCTATTCAGTAGAGAAAGAAAGAGAGAAACATACATAGAAAAAAACCACCACATTTTTTGGGGGCTTTTTTGTTTTTTTTTATCTGGAAGGTCCATTCTTGACCACCTTCTTTAACTATGACTAACAAAACAACTGTCTGTCCCTGGCAAATTTTGTCCTATCACAGAATTAGAACATTTCGGTTTTCCTAATGCCCTTTTATTCCTATTCAGTGTTTTTTTAATTCAACAGACTCACTGTGTCCTTCATGGCTTTACTTCATATCTAGTGACTACTAATAGTCCTTTTTAATCTTCTGTGTTAGACTTTCTCAGAAGGCTTTTTCAGGCCTAAATAAACATCGGATTGTTCTCCTTTATCTCTGTTATCTGCTGATGTTTTCTCAAATGCAGCAGCAGAGGCCACAGTCATGTCACTCACTGTGCTTTATAACATTGGCCTGCAATCTCTTAACATATGTTATGCCACACCATATTGATGAGGTCCATGAATCATATAAGAAAACATAACTTAGTATGCTTTACGGAGCTAGAGCAACACAGCAGTCCATGTTTAGCTTATATAAGTATATTGTCTTTATTTATGCAGGTTGGAGGCTATTTAGGTTTCCTGACTACTGGTAAAGTCAGGATCTTTCTTGGCCAGTGCCATCCGGAACCTTAGGGAAAATATCCCTAGCAGACATTTTTGTGTATAGCTTTATGAACAATGGTTCAGCATTCACTCATTTGTGTGTGTCATGAGGTCTTACGTAAGTTCAAGCACATACATATTTGGAATTATTCAGAAGCAATCCAGAATACATGTTATGAAGCACCAAGGAAAATTAACTTGAGGAAGAAGACTTGAAAGGGAAAGAAGAGCAGTGTAGAGAGCTTTGTTGAATCCTGGATGCAAGAAAGGGGACATGATCAAATCCAGCTGGTTAGGCAGTAAAAGAAAAACAAACTATATAAGGCAAGGACGCTGTGTCCTTGACAGATATGGAAGTAAGCTGGAGGGCAACAAATTGTAAAAAAAAGGATCTGGCTGAACACAAAGATCTCGGGTATGTAGCAACAAGGGCGGAGATGACATTTAGCTGTGGACCAATGATGAGCTTAGCTTTTGCAATATGTATGAGGCTTATTATTGTACCTATATAACGACAGCTTTCTGATAAAATAAACTGAGACTTGTTGATCATCATCGGATATGCTTGTCTCCCGTCGCTCTGACAGAGCAGCATTATGGATGCGAGAACTGTTTCACAGGGAATGCTGATTACATATGGCCAGTGATCTGGCCATAAAGATCACTCAGAGTAAGAAGCTACTCCTAAATAAAAAAGGAATATAAAAATCAAGATTTTAGACATGAAAAGTTCTCATTTAATTCAATATGTTCAGAAGCAGAAAACAGAGGTGGTGCAAGTAACACCAGTACATAAATACCAGCAGCAGGAGAAGGCAGCCATGGGGGCAGAGCAGATCCTGGGAAAAGAAACACCCTCCAAGACATCATTACTGGACCAACAGCAACACCTTGTGTGGCTGAAGCCTAGTAGCAATTGCCTGAAACTTGCTTGAACCAGATTTTTTTCTCTCTTTCTCTTTCAAGCTGTGTTTTATTGCTCAAGATCTTTGTGCAGTATAGGTGATGATTACTGCTACTTTGAAAGAGATATTTGGCATACATGCTCTACATGGGATCCATGCAGTTGTCTGGCACTGCAGAGTTACTGTGGCTGTGTGGGACATGGTTCTGCCCCATGGGCCCCAGGGAGCATGGAGGTCGCTATACCTCCCTGTGGTCACAGCCTGCCTAAGGGACAGAAGCTGCTGATGCTTCACCTTCACCCTATCCCTTTTTGGCCCCAGGGAATAAAGAGAGAAGAGTCTAGGCACTTTCTAGATACATGGATTACCCTCTAGTCTGGATTCACAGAAGGCCACACAGTAATAAATTGGCTTTTCCTCCACATCTTTAACAAACTGAAATAACCACCACCACCACAACTTATTTCTTTATGCCTTTAGAAGGGCTGAGAAGAACTGAGTACATCTAGTTGGAATGAAATTTATCAGTAATGGGAACAAATGGCACAACCAAGAGATATTTTTAAGAGACTGTAGAAGACCATGAAGTATCTTGCTGCAACTTGTCTGTTCATACTCTTAGCTCACCCTTGCTTTCTAAAGAACTGGAAACCATGAAGGTTGGTAGTGGGAGCAAAGATGAATGCTGGTGGAGAGATTTTCAAAGTGATAAAGGGTGCTTTGTTGCCCAGTTTAAATAAACAGGAGCCATTTCTATGTTTTTAAAATCTTTCCTAGTATGACATAAGTCAATGTTCAGACTTTCTGACCATATTTCTTCTGTTATATGCTGAGGAATAAAGTTAAGAAACACTTCATGAAAATGTTAACACAGAGATATAGGAAATATATATATAAAAATATAATTATATGTATAAAAAAATATAATGAAACAACAGTTTCATTAGATTACTTTTTTTTCTTCATTTAATTTTATATTTTTTTAACATGGACTCCTCCACAGCAGCTGTTGTATGAGGCTTCAACCTGAAAATAGCCCCAGCTTAAATTAGACATTTAGCAAAATGGTGTGGGAAGGTTCAGATGTGAAGGACTCAATGTTACACAGTCTAAGTGACATTTTTGGTCATGAAAAAACTTTGGTAAGAATAGAAAACAGGAGTTTCTAGACTCTATCAAGTTAAAAGGCTGAAGAAAGAAACTGGAAATGTCCACACATGCTGTCATATCTAACAAAAAAAAAAAAAGCAAGGCATATTTTAAAACCTATTCGCAAAGAGTGAAAAAGGATGTGAATACTCTTCAAAAACAGGATAAAGATTTGGTTTGTGAAAGCATTACTATATAAATGTATGTGCTTTGGTGCTTTTGACATACAGATTTTGCTGGATATCTTTAGTTTGACAAGTGAAATTGAGAGCATTAATATAAGGGATAGGTTTGTGCTACAGATAAAAGATAAAAATCCTGTTCACAAAAAAATTACAAGAGCTAAATTCCATTTTACTATAAATAGTTTAATGCTGCAGGATTTTCTTGCCATCAAAAAAAGATTTGCAAAGCTTAGTGTGACAACACTATCCAGAGTTTAAATTCACACAGATGAAATCAAACAGTGTTAGAAAATGGCTGAGCATGGTGATAAAGTGACTGTAAGGCGGGCTGGCAGAAAAGCACTTTTGTAATAATGAGGACGATGCCCTAGGTGCAAAAACACTAGGCAGATTATTGGCAACAATACACTCCAGGCATATGAATAAAATTCCTGTCACACCTCTTGCTGCCAAATTAGTACAGCCATTATACTGTCACTGATCCTTGCTTTTCTTTGCAAACCATAACTCACTACCATCACTGATGGTAAAAAAAAATAAAAAAATCAAATTATGCTTTTTTTTGTCTCTTTGTGAGACTGCTTTTTCACATTAAATGAAAATTGACGCTGTTTACACATGAGTTTGCCTCTGTTGTACCAACCTCCAGCAAGCTACTAACAGTCAGATTGCAGTTCTCAGAAGGACAGGAATATTATTACTTGCTACTTGGTTCCAGCTGTGTGCCAGATCATGCTTTTAACTTACTTTCTATGGATTCCAGGGAGAGAAGGATTGAATGCAGCTCTGTGGAAGTCTTCCATTATAAATCAGCAATGATATCTCAGCCTCTGAGTCCATCCTAACTTTTTTTTTTTCCAGAGTATGCCTCTCAACTTGCAGCTTATAAGACACTTTTATATTCCAGAGTCAAAACCAATATGGTGTTACTGTAATTTACTACTCTTAACTAATTCACCGTAGCACTGATTTCAGTGAGGTCAAGCTATTATAGAACTCCTGCATTCAGAATTGTCACATGAATTTTATAGTGTGCACTGCAGCAACATATACTCCTACCATGCACTATTTTTCTCACACTGGACTCAGAAAATAATGCTGTAATGAAGTATAGCATTGAAGTCTTCAAACAGACCTCTTTTGATGTTTTTTTCCAGCAAAATGGCAACAGTATGAACAGGAAGAAATGCTAACATTTAGTTTACCACAAGAAAACAAAAGGCATCTTTGGGTTAATATCCACTCCTACCGATTTCTTACAGTCTTAGCTATACTTAGATATACATGAATATTGTGCATGTCCCCACATTATGTGCAAATTGCTAAATGTTTTTACTCAGTAATCCTGGTTTTATGTGATTTCATAAACATGACAAGAGTTGTGTAATAATTGATTGTTCAATTACTGATTACTTATTATACTTGCAGGTTAGTTTAAGAGTTAATAATATAATATTAGCATAGACAGGTTTCTTACGGTCTTGGAGATGATGGCAAAGAAGCTCCAGTTACCCAAGTCATGTATTATAGAAGACTTACTATGTTCAGTGGTTTGACTTCTGTTATCCTTAGACTTCCTGTGCACCCTCACAATTTGTTTCATCCTTCTATCCTTTCCCCACATTTGAAAATCAACATTATCTTATAGTGAACTGCAGTATGTAAGTCTGCCTGACTCAAGTCTTCAGACATTACAGCTAGACAGGTGAAACTCTGCCACTTGTTTCTTCCCCATGGACAAAGACAAACCACAAAGAAAAGAAAAAAAAGGCATTTGGTGGCAATCATTCACTTTGTACTTCTTTATAAAAAAACCTGTTTCTCCTAATGTCAAATGATTAGTATGCTAGAACACGTCAGTTCAGGAGAGCCCAAAACACATGGACACATAGGAACAAACATTTCTTCTCATAGCAAGACATGGAGAACTGAGCTTGGGTAGCACGTGTGGAAAGTGCAGAGTTTATCTGGACTGACAAATGGTTACTTCAGCCTTGGCACCCAGACAGTGATACCGATCTACCAGGTCACAGTCCAGAGCTACTTTACATTCACAGATGAGCTCCTGTTTAATCTTCATGGAAAGCTGCTGCCCACACCCAAATCATGTATAACAAATATGAAATTTTATCTGTTCAGGACTTCTCAGTTTAAAAATTGAAGTGTAATAACAGTAAATTACAAAGTGCTCTCAGACCTTTAAGAAGAAATATGCCACCATGCAAGAACATAAGTAGCATGACACTTCCTTATTTTCATGGTGGGCTGTATAAAGTAGTTCAGAATAGACTTTTGGGGATCTTTATTGGCTTCAGATCCTTCCAAGACTGTTTATATCATAGATGAAGAGTTAAAAAATATTATAATTATTAATCTTGTGTCTCAGTCATATATAAATATTGGTATGCCAGTATTTACCCACAAAAAAAGTAGTAGTAAAGGCAAGATTCATCAGTTTCATGTAGTGTCCTGTCCCAGTTGAGCTCTGGCATCACCAGTTGAAGGACTGAATGTGACCTGTAGGGTTTCTGAACTTGGTAGTGTTGGTAACTGTAGTTTGGTGCTAGGTTTTTTTTAGGGAAGGAAGTGGGCTAGTGTTCACAACACCCTGTCACATACACTGTCACTGAACTACAACTGTTACAGCTGTAGCAATCTTCCTATAGGCAGGAAGATTACACAGGTCAGCAGGGTATGCTTGTAAATGGCATCTTTCAACTGCAACGCAGGGGAGAGAGCAGGATGCTTATTTCTGTTTCTAAATAAGAAAAGGGACTGAAGGATTATTTCTGGTTTTCATCTAGTTGCTGTTGAAAATAAAATACATTAATACAACTTCTAGTTTTACTTGTGCTCAGGTCCCCAACTCCAAACTAGGTAATATGACCAAAGGTGACGGGAGCATGTTCCCCCCCTCTTTTACTGCCCCATGAGCTTAATTCTCTCAGCTGCATAAGAGCTCAGCTGCAACAGCCACCCTGGAGAGCGTTTATCCCTCCTCACAGCTGAAAGCTTATAGCAAGCATACTCCAGCGAGGCAGGAAAAAGCGTATTTGAGCTCTCTCACACAGACAGGGGCACAGGACAAAGGTTTGCCCCCAGTCAGTGGGCTTGAAAGACATATAGTATCACATTTACAATCATATCTCAAAAAAAAAAAGCCCCAAAAACCAACAAGCAAACAAAATAGCCTTCTTCATTGCATTCAAAGCAAATTTGCAAATGGCAGTCTTCAAGCAAGTTTCTGAGCTATAATTGCCAGCAGTATGAAGGCAGCTCCCCCACAGGCCTGATTCAGTCGCTAGACACAGGCTGATACTCATAGCCTGGTGTTTAGTGCTTTCTATGGGCTAACCCTGTGCAGTTTCTACTTAGTGTACAGAATTAGATAAATTATTCTTCTGAGAAATCTAATTTTCATTACAGGACACATACAGGGTCTTTGTGCTTGAGACTGGATGCTGAATTCCAGCCCAGGCCCTTTTGCCTTATTTTTTAAAGCTAAATTGTACATTATCTCACTGTGGGAATCTGTGTCATGTCTTGTTTCTAATCCCCAAGTGCACAAAACATTTTCTTGTTTTATAATACACTGTTTTTCTCATTTTACATTTTATGTTGGAATTTCCATTTCTCTTTTTGTAAAACTTTTGGCACTTGGTTTCCTTTCTTGGGAAAATTAACACAGAAGACTAGTCCTCTTGGCAGGAGGCAGGGAGGGAGAGATCATACAGGCTGTGCCCTCTTAGGCACAATTTCGTTTACGACAATCACTAGGCCCTCTGTAAAATTTCATCCATTTCTACGCTCTCTGGGTAATACAACCGTAATGACACCGTCTCAGCACATTACACCCTCAACTTCTTAATTTAAAGCTTCTGGTTATCTTATGAAAGGCAATGATCTATATCTAAATTTTTGTTCTGCTTGAACTCAACTTCTGTATGTATGTACTCCTGCACATTTCATGGTGAGGTGTAGAGGTCTGGTAGGGAGATTTATAGCCCTGATGCACAGATTTGTTGAGGACTAATTATACGAGCTGGAGTCGTCTTCTAGCTACACAGCTCCCTGTTTTCAGTCAAGCACTTTATCCAGTATGTACTTAATGCACAGCTCCATTTTGTTATCTTGGGAGAATGCTTTCCCCGATTCTCAGGCGGAGCTAAATTACTTCAAAGCGTAGAGCTGGCCTCCTTAACTGCAGGTCCTTCTTTACTTTCCTACCTGGCATACAAGATTTCCTTACTTGGTCAGACAAAAAGCAAGTTTAATTCCCATTCCCATCAAATATACTCAAATGCTATTTCGGTATAGTTCTCAAATATAGCTTGTGAGACTTAATAGTAAGTAGATCTTGCTGGTGTACATGCAAATTAATACATCCCTACACTTCCCATGAGCAGAAAAGAGGCGTTTAAAATAAGGAACCATCTAGAGTGAACTTTGAATTATCTTATCTATATTCTTGTTTACAGTCAAACACCAGCAGCTTGCCCTTGTTACTGATGTTGCAGCTGTGCTCACAGAAAGATCCAAGTCCATTAGAGTACCTGTGCCCCTTTCTCACCCAGAAGACAGGAGGACACTGATCAGTAACTAACACACCAAACAGTTTGTGCTCCTAAGCCTGCCCTTCCTCAATATCTTCCACTGATTCACCCTATCTCTAAGGAAACTCTGGATTCTGTAAGATAGACTATTATTTTCATTCAATGACAACAATTTGCTTGTTATTTGACAAATACTGAGTGAAAGCATATCATAGACTGTGGATAAACTGGGGTTATTTTTTGAACAGTAGGAGCTTATGATTGATATTCATGCTGTGTAATTAATCTTCTAAATCACATGTTTCTTTTTCCCATTAGACAATTATTAAGCCTACACAGAGCTTTCAAAATGGCTTTGCAAAATCTTCCTGTGTGAATGCATATCTGAATGAATATTTTTATGTAGCTTATTCACGTGACAAATATTCACATCCCTTTTTGTAAACAGAAGAAATATCCTCCCAGAGATTTTGAATTAATATTCTTGAATATATTTTTTCAATGTTTTCCTTCCTTCGATTCAGATGGATACTGGCACAGATAACTAATACAAGATAACTGTTTCTGTATTTGTCTTCTGCAAATGTCTTCATAGACAAATATATATACAAATATGCACAGCACTACAGTAAGTGACTTATTACAAAATCTTCCTTGACATCCTGTTCCTCTTCTCTCTTACCTCTTTACAAGAGATTACATCTATTGTTTATTAGAGCAATTTTAATAAGGATTGAATTATCATTTTGCCAGTAAACAGGAAACTATAAACATATTGCTTTAAAATGAGAATTGTCTATTGATAAATCAAACCACTATGCATTTGACCATATCCTAAGAGAAGCACTGAAGCAAGTTGTCTCAGCTGATTCAGTAAATTAGTGATGCTTACTGGTTTGCAAAAGCAATCAAAAAAAGAACACCCAGCATTTTCTCTCTTTTTATTTTTAATCCTTTCTTGGTTCAGCACATTTAAAATGGAACATAAGGAAAATTCCTTCTCATGTTTTTTCTATTCTTCTCTTTTGCTGCTTATTTGCACCCCCAGATATAGGGTACACATTAGTAAAGATTCTATCTGGATTTCCTTTTCAGGTCAAACGCATCCTGTCTCCCCAGTTCCCAAGCTGAGGTGTTCAGTCCCAGAAGTGGCACATTAAAACAAAACCTCCAAGACTCCAATCTTATATTAAGTAGGTACCTTTTAAGACCAGTAGAGGGAGATCCAGTCCTCTTAATTAAATCCTTCCTTACTGTTTTGCTAGGTACTCCTGGTATATCTATTTCCACCTCCCTTAAGGATACATTTTAGTGGCTCTGAGTTCCAAATGAGAATAAAATGTCCAGTACTGCTTAACTGGCTCTTGCCTACTGGGCTCTGAGCTTCATGCAGGCAGAACAACCACAACCTAGAAGAGGAACCTGATTTGCAGCCAGTAGCTGAGACCAGTTACTGAAATGGTCATGGTTGCTGCTTCCCTCTCTGGACATTGCTTCCTGCCTCCCAGCACAAGTACTGAATGCTCATGAGCAAGAAAGGTGGTGAGGGATATTTCAGATTTAACCTGAAGGTTCTCAGAGAATTCAGGGTCCTATAGAATTAGAGAGCCAATATAACTGTTCTGGGACCCACATTGGACTGCAGAGTCTGTCTGATGTTGTTTCTAAGCAGGAGAAACAAAACCTTTTAACATTAACTCAAATTATTGTGTGACCCTTCATTTCCTCAAACACTTCAGTCCCACACAGGATGCTACTACCATAAGGTTCCCTAAGGAAATATTACCAGATATAATAAAAACCTTGAAAATTCATGCCTATGGAAGAGTAACTGCAATAACCTGATAATTAACTTGCTACACACCTCAGCAGCACATTTGTCCATCAGGTGATTTCAAAAACTTGTTGGTTGCACAGAATTTCTCCCTTCCTGTAATACTTCTGCTGGAAATGCTTTGCCAGCAGTGGCTTAGGTCCATGTTTATACTTATACAATAGTTTCATCATTGCTGCTACCTATTTTGGCAAAGTCAAAAGCATTTCTCCCTCTGTTTGCACAGAGCTAGTTGAGGTTTGCTCCTGCCAGTGTATTCACTGTTGCTTGTGTAAGAGGTCTTATTTAAGCTGGCCCTTGAGCAGAACTCAATAAAAAGGAGTAAGACACTACGATGCATATACTTTAGATGGGATGAGAACATTCAGCTCAGGTCCAAGGGAGCAAAACCTCAAAGGTGGTAGGACAGTTCATCAAGCAGCACACTTTGTCCCCTAAGCTACAGGGTTGAGACATTAAATTGTACCTATACCTATAAGCCCTGGTATAAAGGCATGGCGCAGCCTCAA
Source organism: Nestor notabilis (assembly GCF_000696875.1). NCBI lineage: Eukaryota > Metazoa > Chordata > Aves > Psittaciformes > Psittacidae > Nestor > Nestor notabilis. Next base: position 20,481 of record NW_009940449.1, on the reverse strand, counting down.
GGTTTATCAAGATTTACATCTTTGATATAATTTCTCTATGTAGCTTTCCTCTTTCCTTCTCTCTCACCTCTCTCACTGCTGTAATCTTTGTATAAAGTGCTTAGCTCATTGTATTGGCTGCAAGTTTTGTCACATATCCAGCACTACAAAATGCTTCTGCAGTAGCAATGAAAATGCTCAATTACCAAGTTCAGATAGGAAGAAGAGAAAAAGAGGAAAGATGAGTTTAGAAAGAATTGATTATATTTAATGTTATACAGGCATCTAATGTTGGACATTACAGTCATGCTTTACACAGGCAGTAGAAAGAAAATTAAAAGACTCATTTTAGTCAAGAGTTAAGAATACAGGACCACTTCTCAGACTTGGTAAGATTCCTGTTGCTTGTCTTTCTCTCACGAATACAGGTAGTCTCAAAAATGAGAATAAAAGGCCCACTATTGCCCACTGGTGGTGGTATTCAGACATGTCAGCTAGCAGTAGAAAATCAGGTTTTTTTCTAGGTTGTCGTTACTGAAATAGCTTGATGAAATGAGCTAAGAACGGTGCTACTAAGCAACTTGGGCTCAGGCTCAAGTTAATGCCACACAGTTTATGCCTATTATTTTTAAGCACAAATTAAATCTTTGCAGCACTGTATCTATTTCAGCTATGTTCAGAAACAAATCTCTCTTGTCTAACCATAGTCTCACCAAAAATAAATGAAGATTATGAAAAGACTACAGATTCAGCAGTCACAAACACCAAACTACCTGATAAACCTACTGCTTACAGGACTTTGTAATTGTAATACAAAAAAAGTTTCATTGTTTTACCTGTCGACATTATAATATGATAATTTATCAGATTTTTTTATAAGTTTTGTTTATTTCGCTTCCAGTAAGATTCAAGCTACTTGGTGATTTAGGAATTTTTAAAAACATGAAATCATGATTGCTGCTGAAACACTGGGTTTGTATGTTGATACTCAAATATTTGAAATCTGGACTGTGTGCTTTTTGGCTCAAACAGTTGTTTGCTAAAGAGTTGTGAAATATGCAAACAAAAATGTACATAGGTGTAAGACTAAGTTCTAGAGAATTGCTAAATCTAAATAAATCATTATGTTAATCTTATCTTGCAAAAATGCCCCCACCTTTTTTGTTAAAAGAAAATTATTGTAGTTATAAAATAAAAATAACTCTCTTTAATAATCATTGTATTGAATATTTATCGAGGTTTAGTATTAAATCTTTCTCTTAACATTTAATGGTTTCTTTTTCTGAGAGAAAATAATGAACTATGATTTATCATTCTTTCACAGTCCAGGGTACAGTTCTGTGACACCACAGCAGGGGTTCCATTTCATTTTTAACATATTTTTTAAAATGTCAGATACTGTAATCTTGAAATGTAACTTACCTTTTTAATATAATGTGTCTCACCAATCTTTAATCAATACAAATAAGTTCTCTGAAAATTCCTGTTAGGCATTATAGAGTGGAATTTCCATGGACCAAAATTATGGGGGACATGATCAGAGTTCTGCACACAAAGGGTTTTCAGAAATAGACCTCAAGGAGGGGAATTTCAGCACTGAGTTACACTACTCATAGGAGCCCCTTCTAACAAAGCAAAATTGCAATTCTTTTCTTGTAAGGCTTAAGAACAGTATTATGTTTTGAGAGCTGATCATTCAAGTACAGACAATTTATACAGAGATCTTCAAAATGAAAAGGCTGTGGAAAAGTAAGGCCTGTAAAGTGAAGGTGAAATATCTAAGTAGAGAACTCAGTATTGCCAGGACCAGCAATAGAGTATCTTCTGCCCTTAGTTCACTTCAGAGTATCAGTGATCAGGCACAGTTGCCATCACATAGCTTTTTGCTTTTATTCTCTTGGACTGAGCCAGAGAGTCATACGGGGGGTGGGGTGGTGGGTGGGAGGGGTAGGGGGCAGAGGATGGGAAAGGGCATCTGCATCAGAAAAGAAAAGTTACTCTGTTTTTGTCAGTCTCAGCAGAAGAAAGCAAAATAGAAAAATAATGGCCCAAGAGCATTCAAATGGAAACCAAAGCTGGGCAAAAAGTCTGTGCATGAGCTCAACTACCCACCCAAAGAGCTGGGTAAAGTAACAAAATCACTGGGACACCCATGATTAACTACATTTTCCAGTTGTGACTAAAGGAATTTAAGCAAACAGAACTTTATGGGGAGCCAGGCAAATAGCAGTTGAGAGAAACCTAAATTAGCAAGTGTTTGGATTATTTTCCTCAAGATACCAGTCAGGAGCCCAGTAGTCTTCCCAACACTATCATCAGCTAGCTATTACTGCCTCTCTTACTTCATTGTGATTGCCACAGTGTCTCCATTCAAATCCATTCAAATTAGAGTGACTCTGCTCTGCTTGCCTTCTCCAGTCACCCTTTACAGATTTTCAGGGACGAATCACTGGTAAACAAGGTCCTTCGCCTAAACCTTTGCAGTAATAGGAAATGATTGCTGATTTGTCTCCCTCATTGCTCTCTCCTCATATGCCTTCTGCAACATTCCCACCTCCAGTTCCTGATGGAGCAGTCTAGCCAAGGACACTGATGGAACACATCAACCAAGCATACTACACATGAGCAGGAACACTGTTTTACATCTAAGAAGACTATAACAGCATATTAAATAAAGCGACGTAGACAATCATGAAAATGACCTGTAAGCTGAACCCTGCAAAACTAACCAGCTACCACTTCCCTGTAAAACTTATCAGCCAGGGGGGTTTTATCCAGACAGCCTTTCACAAAAGCTTTGCCCACCTGCAGTTTTCCAATAGTCTGGACTTTTCTTTGCTCAGCAAGAAGCTTGAGTAGTGAGCTCCCCAGGTATAAAATCATTTAACAGCTCTCTAATGATCAGCTTCTTTCTAATCCCACATGACTAGAATGTATGCAGCATAGTCCCAATACCATTTATTTTATGTGACACTCTGTGAATATACAGCAGTAAGAAATCTCTGTTAGAGAAAGCATTTTTCAGCATTTGAAATTAATATTCACCATATATAATCTGCCACAGTTCTCTACGCTCAACACTCGCCTTCTTAAATTCTGTACCACAGGTTGCTCTGTGTGTGTGGGATTCTTAATACAAATATTATGCATAATTAGAACTGATAAATAAGTATTGGCAATTAGAGGAACCTTAAGCAATTTTTCACCCTATCTAAACAAAATTACTAAACTGTAAGTGACAAGATTGTAAATTAAAAATCTGAAAATATAAAAACTATATTACAAGTGTGTCATTTGTGAATCATTTAAGTGGCATATAATTAGATATGCAGTCACTTTATTATGGTTTATTTGTTCCTGGCTCATAAAGACTTTTTGTTATAAAAAGCTCCCTGACTGTGACATTTACTGTGGAGTGGCCGTGAAAGGAAGTGTTGAAGCTTTTCCACTAAAGACTTATAAAACTACTTGACAAAAATTACATAAACAAGCTACCCTAGAAGCTGCTTGCAGGAGTTACATCTGGAAGTGGTACAAACAATTTCTGAAAACAAGCTCTCTGTCATTGGAAAGGAAGTCTTGATTTCATTCTTTTTGCTTTAGTTCATTTAGCAAATAATTTAACTTTTCCTTGGAAATGAAAGAGAACTAGGCTTAGGCAGAGCACTAATGACCAACTGCATTGGGTTTACATGGCAAGGTTTTGGTAGTGGGGAGCTGCAGGGGAGCAGAGAGCAGGACCTGCTCCCATGTTGGACACAAACAGTTTCAGCTGGCTCCAAAATGGAACTGCTACTGTCCAAATCTGAGCCCATTAGTGATGCTGGTGGCATCTCGGTAGTAACTTATTTAAGAAAGGGTAAAAACATTTCATAGCAGCTGTGCAGCAGAAGAGTGAGAAAATGTGAGAAAAACAGTCCTGCAAAAAATAGGTCTGTGAAGAAGAGGGGCAGGGTGGTGCTCCAGGCACCATAGCAGATATTCCCCTGCAGCCCAGGGAGAAGACCATGGTGAAACAGATCCCCACAGTGCAGGTCTTGGAGAACCACAATGAAGCAGACATCCACACTGCAGCCTGTGGAGGACCACATGCCAGAGCAGGTGAATGTGTCTTGGAGGAAGCTGCAGCTCGTGGAGAGGAGTCCACACTGGACTAGGGTCCTGACAGGACCTGTGGTCCCTGAGGGACCGCCCATGCTGGAGCAGTCCATTCCTGAAGAACTGTACTGTGGGAGGGACCCCACGCTGGAGCAGGGGAAGAGGGTGAGAAGGAAGGAGAGGCGGTGGCAAAGTTTTCGAACTGACCACAACCACTGTTCCCCATTGTCCATTTCCAACCTAGCTGATTCTATGCGCTGCCTTGAGGGTAAGAGGTAGATGAGGTGGGAATAAAGGAGTGAAGTTGAGCTTGGCAAGGCAGGGGAAACTGTTTTTAGCTTTGTTTATTTTTCTCACTATCTTCGTGGTCCCAAAGTCAACTGCTTTTCCTGTGACAGTAATTAATGAGTGATCTCTCTGCCTTTATTTTGACCCACAAGCTTTTTCATCATATATTCTCTCCCTGTCCTGCTGAGGAGGAGGAATCAGAGAACAGCTTGGTGGGCACTTGGCAGCCAGACAGGTTAGCCCAATACAGCAATGTAAAGTTTAGGCATATTAATCTCTATCTTGAGACTTGGGGATGAACTCATTGACCTCTTCTGATGTTCATAGTTCAGTATGGTTTGATACAAAGAATGAAACTGGCACCACGCAAGATGAACTGGATTGCTCTTCAGATCAGCAGCCAGCAGAAACACTGTAGGTGTACAAAGTATGTAGATTTTAGTTTTAGCTGTTTTTTCCAACTTCCCCCCTTTCTTCTTCCTCTGTCCTCACTGGTGCCTTCCTCCCCTTTCCTTCCACCCCGCAGCCCATCTCCAGGGTAGCAGCACTTCTGTGTCCTGCCTCTGTCCCTGCTACCTCACTTGTGAGTTCAGGTGCAGGAGCTCTCGGTCATTCAGACACAGTAAGAGAGAGAAGGCAGGAGGACAAATGAAAGCTTTACAAGGGCCAGGCTCAAGATGAGCCTTGCTAAATGAGTCTTCTTGAGCTTTCCTCCAGATTTGTTTGTCATGAAACCCTACAGAAATCACAGTAGGTTCACCATAATTTGCAGATATACTGAAACAGAACCACGAGATAATGAAAAGCTGTTGTTAAGGACACTCAAAACAGCAACACAGAAAATGCCATCTCAGGTTAGAGCAACAGTATCTCTTGCACACAGATCTGCCAACAGTCTGTCCCAAAGCTTTTTTTGAGCAAATGAGGCGTCCATTAATGATCCATTATGAAATGCCATACCCAGTTTTTTGTTTCTATGTAACCAATGCAACTGGTGTGCTCTGAACAATGAAGAAATAAATATAATTTGCACTTAAAATTCTTTTCAGAGCAACTATGGTTTTAAACATATACCAGTTTTCTACACAAACCAGTCCTAGATTTTACAGTCTCGTTTCACAGGAAAATGTTTACTAACTTCTGGTTGTCTTATCTCCTTTTGCATTCTTCTTGCAGCTCAGGACCACACTACAATCCCACCAACCTCTGCTTCCAGCACTGGTCATTGATACTGTTCTGAGCACTTGTACCTTCCTACGGCACTTGGTGTGCTGTAACTTACTAGTTCCCAGAGCTGCAAACAGAATTTTAACACTGAATAGAACATAATGTCGTGCACGGCCATCTTCAGTTACTTCAGCCACTTCAGCCTTTTCCAACTTCTCTGTCCTTAGACATGTATAGTGAACCATAGTTAAATTATCATTCTTCTCCAGTAAATCCGTAATAATACATGGTCTACACTCCACATAAGTGTATATGCATTTCATAACAGTCCTGATGAATCGTAATAGCTTTAATTTCACCATTTAGTAGAGGAAACAGATGCATGTAAGTTGTTAATACCATCTGCAGTGCCATCAATCTGAGCAGTTAAATTGGGAATGCTTTCCTCGCAGTCTTGCCTTACCTGTGGTTAGGTGACAAAGGCTTTCAGAGGTGTAAAATGAAAGCAAAGCACAATGTAATATGTAATAGAAGACATATGTGACATAGAAAATAGTGAAGAATTGTGTCAGCTACAGACTGAATTAAATGCATTCAGATACATTGTGTTTCCTCTCATCTTTTAAAAAGGAAAGGATAGGGGGAAAAAAGGTGACATGAACATTGATTCCTGGCAGTGAGGAAATAAGAACTTTAGGTTATCAAAATTCTTATGATGACTCTCATTGCAGCTTCAGCCTTCCATGATCAAAATCATCAGGGCAGTTCTTCACACATATGAAAAAAGCAGATTACTTTCACTACATATGTGTCTCTCCAGATGTCTTAACATTTTTGTTGCATTTTTTCAACATGCCAGTTACATCTTTTCTACTCAGCTATAGTGATTTACCATTTCATAGATAGTATGCTTTCAGCTTTCTGCAGTAGTTTGTTGGGGATTTGTGTGTTCGTTAGGGTTTCATTTGGGTTTCGTTTAGGGATTTTTCTGGTTTTATGTTTGTTTCTGTTTGTTTGGGTTTTCTTTGGTTTTGCTTTTATATATTTATATATATATTTATATTTTTCACTTTAGATAACTGCCATGTTTTATTGCTGTTTACTTTTTTTTTTAATTAGCATCTGTTGCTGTATTAAGATATATGTTTGGCTCTTTTTATGTGTTAAGGATGAAAAGTGAAAATTGGATTTAAATCTGATCCCAGATTCTTTATATTGCCTTCAATCTGCAACATTGTTGTTTGGTACTTTTTAATGCTCTTCAGCTACTTTCTAGTCTCATTGACAACTACAGTTATTTTCCAAAGTGAAATATTAAATATCATATATTAACACTACCACCAAAGTCTTAGAGTGTTGAAAATAAATTGAGGGGTTTTTTACTTAGGTGCGTAATAACATTTAAAAAAATGAAGTGAGGAGCAGAGAGTTCAGAACTGTGAATTGATGTAATTGATTCACAGCACAGAATCTTTTCTCTGTGACTTGAATTATTCCTTTTAGAAATGCAAAACTGGCCAATTTTTCTTTTCCTTTTAGTACTACACTGGTGATTTGCTGTATGCTAATATATAACAACTCAAAGAAATCACTTTAAAAGCATGAGATTTGGAAACAGTTCGCTCCTTGGGTTTGTGGGTTTTGAACTGACTTCTTCCATCTCCCAGAAGAGATCCTATTCAAAAAGCTACAGGTACGTATGCCCTTCTTGTTCTGAAAGGCAAGAGAGGAAGAGTTAGTTTAAGGTCAATGATTACAGTGAATCTTACATTCACTGTAAGATAGGTGCCCTTTGTGCATTTTATTCAGATGATTTAAGAAAAAAGACGTGGTCACACAGAAGAGCAGAAAAAGTGGGAGTTTTTTTTAGAAGAAAAAATCTACAGAAAGCCTCATAGTTATGACAACTGTCCTAGCCAGAACCAACTTCTAAGACTGGAACATCTGAGACCAAAAGCTCTAACCTCTTCTATCCTTCAGCTGAGAGTCCAGACAAAGAGGATTGTAGCTGCTGTGTTCAGTTAAACCCTCTTCTACATGTCAGTGTTATATATGTTGATTGAAAGAATGGGAAATGAAGGGTGTCAGAAGTAGTTCTGGGCTCTCGCCTATATGATTTGCAGGCACCTAAGAGCCAACCATGCAGACTTAGCATCTATAAACAGCTGAGAATTTACAAAAGGGATTGGGAAGAAAGAGCCCCACAGCTTGAGGTATGAAATCTGCTTCTACTAAAATCCCTAGCAATTTCTCATGAATCTTAATGGAACTTGTTCTAGTTCAGAAACCTCTGGAGCCAGAAGAGTCATGGTAAATTTTAGTAAGGTTTTTTCCCCTTTTAAGTGAACTGCCATCAACAAAGCTAATTTATTTTGTCTCATGATTAAAGATTAGCACAAAGTTACTTTTTTTCTGTCCTCTGTAGCCTTAATAATCAGATCAATTTGAGTCTTATAGCTGGTTAACTATGTTTCCTCTAAGTTTCTTTCCTTTCTCTAATGAAATTTGCTGTACAAAAACTTCCCCGTAAGGTAAAATGATGTTTAAAAAAAGCAAACACAAACAACGTACCCACACTGTGTCTTTACCAGTAACAAAGCTCAAACCAGTTATTGGATGTACATCATTGATTCATAGATGACTAAATGCTGGGGGACCTTGCACCCTCACTGCAAGTGGAGCAAGCTAGGTGATGCTTTGATGTGCAACTTCAGGCTCACTGCAAGGCAAATTCTCATCAAAAAGAGACCACCTTCTACATTAAAATCCACTTACAGTTTACTGCTCAGACAGAAGAGTAGTCTTTAATCCATATTTTCTAATCTCCCTATATATACATAAAATGGAAAATAAAATATTCTGTACTTTACTTTGTGACCTGTGACAAAGACAATGTTATTATGCATACAAACCCTCTGATATTTTTCAAGTGAAAGGTCTTTCTAGAGTCTCTACATCTACACGTGAGGGTCTCTGAAACATGTGTTACCCACCTTCTAAAGAAAGAGTCATTACAGGGACCAGCTCTGTCACTCATGCTGTGATACAATCTCAGTGCCTATGCATTGGTATGTTTTTTCACCCAAATTCTTTTTTTTACCTTCCTCTGCCTCTTTTACTTGTGCATCTACTCCTATCTGTACTTTCTCTTCTATGAAAAGAAGACATGGTTAATTCCTGTGGTAAACACTGTACATGTCTTCCACCTGTTCCTTTCCCTCCCTCTCAAACATTTTGCTTCTTAGTTTAGTCAATATAAGGAATATTATTCAACCTATGTTTGTTTCACAATGGCATAATAAGAGTATATGCACTTCTTATCTGAAGTATTACAAGCAAGCAAACGAGCAAACAAACAAACCTGGGCTATATTCTGCTCTCAATTATATTTTTAAGCCACACTCAAGTAATGAAGAAGCAGATAAAAAAGATGGTGCATTATGCATATTTTTCCTGCACTGTTCTCCTCACCAATGATGGCAGAAAGATATTTTATATAAGGAAAGATAATACTTCATTGCTCGGTGTAGATGTTTTAATGTCCACAAAGAACATTAAGAACACAGTGTTCATGATTTCTTCTATTTCTTCTACATCCAGCATTTTTTTTCCAATTAATGAGGCATAGAAAAAGTGAAATAAATCCTTCCTGGTGCAATTTGCAAGTTCAGAAAATATTCACATCTCAAGAAAGCTACATTACCTTGATCTACCTTCAGCTTCTGATAAAGAACTACCTCCCAGATGATTGCATTTTTGCTCTACAATATTTCTTCATTTAGATGGCAGTTTCACTTGCAAAAAGCAATATACTCTTTTTCTTTTTTTTTGGGCAAGTTAGAAAAAAACAGTTTATGGAGGGGGAAAAAAAAATCCAAGGCCAATAGGCATCTTTTGCTGAAAAAGGTACCTTGGCATTTAAGCAAGAGTTTCACAAGTTGGACAGGTCACTTAGGGGTACATTCCAGCTTGCACTCATCTATCACACTGGCTTTCTTAGTAGTACAAAAATCAATATTAAATCATGCCTGCCCAGCAGAGATTGTAGATTTCAAGGGCATACAACAAGCAGATGAATATCATTTCGCAAAAAGCTCTACTGGAGGTCAATAGATAAGCCATTGCATTAGGTTTAGGGCTGGATGGGCCCATACACATTAGCTGCTGCATCAGCAAATAGAGTTTTAGAGCTATCTTATATCAGGTTGTTATAATTTTATTCATATTATTTCAGATATACTTATAATCTCATGGTTTGGAAAAACAATTTCTTCTTTTTCCAGCAATAAATACACACCCTAAATACACACCACTTCTTAAACACACACCACTGAGTATTTTTCCCATCTTCTCTATTTACTAGCTATATTTGGATCATGGTATTCTGCACATTTGCAGCAGCTAACATCTTGGGCCTAAATTTGTTTTATATTTTCAAATTCACTGCAGTGGAAAAAATGTTGTAGATGCATTTGTAATAATTTCACAAATATTACAGCTATTTCATCTCTTTTGTGGTGTAGTGCTGTATCTGACAGTAAAGCCAATACTGCAGTTTAACCTCCTGAAGTATATCTTTGTAATGCTCAATGATCCATACTAGTGAAACTATCAGACCAGGAGGAATGAGACAACCTGTCTCATGAAGCTTCCCAATATATATGGAACCACTAATAGCATTCCTATCCTGACCATCTTCTTAGAAGATTGTGGAAACACTAGGTGGTTCATACTGCATTCTTAATCTCTCCCTGGGGTGAGCAAGAAAAATTAGTAATAGTTTCATTATTAAGGAGATAAAATCATCTTTCTAGTTTCAGAAAAACTTTCAGGCTTTTGCAGGGAAAAAATTAGCAAAAATATTTTGCAGCTGATATTGTGAGTGTTACTACACTTGTCAGTAAGTCAAGGCTTTGGAAAAAGTCTATTTAGACGAATAGAAATATGTATTAAAAAAGAGACAATGTTACATAAGCTTTCATCAAAGACATAGAATGAATTTTTACTGGTCTATTTTAGAATAAGTAGACACAATAATATCTGGTCTTTGGCAATCTATCAGGAGATTATTAAAATTAGATATTTTTTTTTTCTTTAGCTGTATTTTCCGTGATAGTTCAGTCTATTTCTTTCCCAATTCTTTCAAACGTTCTTTAAAAAGTTTCCTCTATCTCTTTCTGTATCACCTGGGACATCCCGCTTAATTCCACATTGCCTTTCCAAAGTAACTTTCTAAGGAACCGTACGTAACAAAGAAGCCAAGTAACTTCTTGCACCACTTTTTCTCGACTGAAGTATGCTTTATTTATTTTTGGGAGGCCACTGTGAGTTTTTCAACTAGGAAGCATGTGCATGTAAGCTCCTTGTGCTGAACCAAGAGAAAATTCCTTGTTAGCTTTGAGGGGTACAAAAATAATTGAAAACGAATAGGAGAATTTAAAGAAATAAATCATTATCTCATTTGGTTCACTCTGGGTAGCTGTGTTCTCTGATCCCTAGAAGAGTCTACAGCTTTATGAAGTTTTGTATAAATTACATGTGACTTTTTTCCTACTACATCCTTTCCCAGAGTCAAAGTAATTTTTTTTTAAGACTTTATGGAGATTTATCCTTGGTTTAAGTTTTCTTCGTTTCATTTTTAAATTCAGGGTTTGTAAATTATACCTATTCAACTTATGGTGCTAGATTGGCCCTGCACATCGCAACAGAGGGAATCATGAAATAAGATAAAATCTTGCAACAAGTTGCAATTTTTTATGCTTACCTGGTTTATACCAATGAACTGGGATTCATTTGAATGTTGTAGTCCTTTGGATTCAAGTATGACCTGAGTCAAATTCTTCAAAGGCCATCAGCATTTCTGAGCTTGCAGTTTTGCATTTGACAAAACTCTGGTGGAAATGTGAAGAATACAAAATTAATTATGTATCTAGTCTTTTTTACAGAGTGCAGAATCTGGCAATGATTACGTTCCCCAGCTTTGAATCAAGTTCTTTATTTTTTCTATATAATTAACATAATGATATAGAATAGTTAAACACATGAGGGCATTTAAGTTATCTGTTAAAGCTAATTAATACTGGAATTCTGTAGCTATCTAGAAGTTATCATTAATTAGTTCTGGACATAAGTATTTTAAGACTGAAGTGAAAACATTCTGTGGTATGGAAAGGTACCCGCATATCCCCAACTCTAAACCAACATTTTTAAAGAATCTATCATTATTCATGACTTAATGTTATCAATAAAATTGTTATTGGGGTATGTGATTAAAGGATTAATAACTGCCTTCTAAATATACTGAAGGCTGTTGGCCATGGAAGGAAAGGTGTCTTGTGTTGGAAAAAAAAAAAGGCACAATGGTAACAAATCTTCAAAACAAGATGGGGAAAAAAGTACCAGTGAAAAATTACAATAACGACTACAAAAAGCAGGAGAGTATTGTAAACCTTTTAGGAATATGTAAATTTTATAGGGAATTTGGAATAAAAAAAAGGCGTTCAGATAAAGACAGATGAAGGAAAGACTGAAAGTGTAGATTTGATGGCCCTGTAATGAATCTAACTTACTATACTTTACCCTAAAAATGATTGCTAAGGAGAGCATTAAATAGTACATTCACTTTAAGCACAATAAGATTTTAGAAATCATTTGAAAGTCTCAGATGTGGAGCATTATTGAGTACTACACTAAGCCAGCAGAATAATCACTATTATGAAGGCTTTATATGTAGATATGGATTGTACAGTCAAAGTAAGTTTACACTTAATGGCACTATTTTTTAGGAAGGCTTTAAGAAAAGGAGTTTAGTACACTGGTTCTGTCGATAATGGAAATATTTCACCACTAATAGGCCCTGCTTTCTTTTATGTGTGAAACATTTCCCTCTAAATTAATTTTTACAATAAAATTCATGTTCTAAAATTAATTATTTGTACATATCTAAACTCAATGCATCCAGCTCTGGGAGCCCCAACACAACAAGGGCTTGGACCTGCTGGAGCGAGTCCAGAGGAGGGCCACAAAGATGTTCAGGAGGCTGGAGCACCTCTGCTATGAAGATAGGCTGAGGGAGTTGGGCTTGTTCAGTGTAGAGAGGAGGAAGCTCCACAGAGACCTTAGAGCAGCCTTCCAGCACCTAAAGTGACCTACAAGAAATCTGGAAAGGGACTTTTTACAATGACATGTAGTGATAGGACAGGGGGAATGGCTTCAAACTGAAAAAGGGCAGGTGCAAATTAGATATAAGGAAGAGGTTCTTCACTATGAGGGTGGTGAGGCACTGGCACATGTTGCCCAGAGAAGCTGCGGCTGGCCCATCCCTGGGAAGTGTTCAAGGCCAGGTTGGATGGGACTTTGAGCAACTTGGTCTAGTGGAAGGTGTCCCTGCCTGTGGCAGAGGGGTTGGAACTAGGTGATTTTTAAGGTCCTTTCCAGTCCAAACCAGTCTGTGATTCTATGACATATATCTCCCTTACCTAAAATTAATGGAAATGTAAATACTTCAATATTCAAAGCTTTTCACATAACCATAATGAGGAACTCAAAATGACAAGTACATGAGTTAATACAGAGCTAAAGTTATCTTATTAGTGATTATTACATTTTTTAAGTGGAAAAAACTTTTTAACAGTGAGATTGTACATCTAAAACTACCTTTAAAGATCAAGTAATTCACCTAGTTTAGGCAACATCTTTATTCCATTGATGTCAATGCAAAAAGCAATCACCCCTAACTTCTAAAATGAAGTAGTCCAATTCTACTATCTACAGTTGTCTTTTATTAGATTTATATGGGACAATAGTGGTTAAGAAAGTTTGTTCCACCTCTGTTCTATTTTTTTTTATTAGTATTTATTTTTCAAAAAAAATTTAAAAGTGGCTTTATTTGTTTATAAAACAAATGTAGCATTGAACATACTGGAGTTGATATTACCTGGAAAAATATAGTAATTCATAGCTATGTACTTTTTTCTGTACAAAAAGCATTAAGAAATGCAGTTATTATGTCTAGTGGTTTTGGCATCTGCATAGTATCTATTTGTGAAGCTAAACACAGAGCTTAAGAAGGTACATTAACTATATCTTTGCAGCTGTGGCATCCTTAGAGAAGAAACAAAGAAAGTGAATGTAAGACAACCAAGGGCTAAGAAAGATAGGAAAAACACAGCACTCATCATTTATCAAACTATATATACTAAAAATAAGTGGATACTAGGCTCCAGTTTCTTGCAAATTCTAATTGCTTCAATAAAATGTGCAAGTTAATTCTCTTAAAAGTGAAACATAGGCAAAAAGTTTATTTAATGAGTGCAAGTGGGGAAAGAGCTAAAGTGAATCAAATTGAAATCAAGGTTGTTTTCCCCCTATTTCTGACAGAAAACTTTCACAACTAGAAAATTAAAAAAGCCAAATAATTAATGTGCTGTTGCAAACCCTCCTTTGCTTTGAAATGACATGCCTAATTTTTTACTGGAATAGTCTCCCAGTTGTAAAATCACTCAGATTTTTTCCCCGTCAGAATGCCACTGGCATTCACCAAGCACAGAACAGAAAATGAAATTTTTTGTTCACAATCTTTCAGTTTGAGTGTTTAAATGGAGACCAATGACCTTGAGATACAAACCTGTATGCAAGAACCTCTTATCATTCAGAGCTCAGACATGATCTTGTCTCCCTGCAGTAATTTTTAAACAAGTGTGCTTAAGCTTAAATGCTTATGCCCTCTAGCCAGCCTTCAGCAGAAACATACCATGAAGGTTTTACAGGAAGCAAAACAAAGAAACCTGAATCCTAGAGTACATAAATGTGTTTATTATAGTTTTTCCTTAGCTACTTTGTAATGAATCTACTGGGATGACAACATTCTCCTTTTCTCTATCCTAGAGAAACGCAGATATAAACAGGCCAAAATATTGGCCTGATCACTTTTTCTATGCAACCTATAATACTTGCACAGATTTCTTATGTCATCATGGTTGAGCAACTTATGTATGTGGCTACTTTCAGAGATACTGAATTTGCACACAGATGAATCTTCAGAAAAGAATTTTTTGTTACTGTTCATGTATACAGAGGTCTATTCCTGGTACCACCTAAGTCAACAAGAATATTAAATTTATTTCATCCTTTTCTGCCACAAACTCCATGAGGTACCTACTCTATGAAGGGTAGTTCTTCAGGGACTCTTCTGGGGTGGAGGACTGCTGAGGGAGTGGGATTACATATCACATCAGAGTGCAGCTCTGAAAGGATTAACCTGATTTCACTGAAGCAGAGGACATGGTCAGCTACAGAGTTCTTCTGTTCTCATTTATACTTATATAAATCCAAGGAAATAAGTGAAAATAAAATGCAAATAGAATTATCTTATATGGGATACTTTTTACAATTACTATATGTATCACTCAAGACCGTAAGTGGATTTGCTCATTCTGAACACATTCAGTTAAAACAAGTTGATATCTGAACCATTTATCACTGTAATAAAAGTAAAGAAAAAAAATCCAAACTCAAACAAAATAAGCACTCCAGTAGAAAGTAAATAAAGCCCCTTTTCTTTTCCAACTCTGCAAGATTTTAATTTCAAATCTTGGCCAAGGACTTCCAGTCCATATATTAAAGTTTAACCATTAATGATATCTGAAGAATAATTATTGATCTTGGATCTGTATTGTTCTTAAAGAAGCTGATCACCAAAGCAAACACTAAGGTAATCTGAACATATAGGAAGAGTCAGATACTGCACTAATGATGTTTCATTTGAATATTGATTTCTTAGTAACAATGCTTATTCTAAGCCACAGTGAGTCCCTGGTTTTAACCCCAAACGCTGCAGATGGGCTGTATGCAACACTTTTGCACTCAATTTTCTTCCAGTAACTGATTTGAAGTCTGAAGTTTGTTCGCTTACTTGCATTGCTGTGAAGAAGTTATAAGTTTACCAAACTCCAGTCACACTTTATAAAGGAAATAAAATTAGACCTGTCCTTTGTTACAACTGCAAAGCAGTAACACAAAGAAAAGAAACTAATAGTAAGTTTTGTTTTGCTCTTCCCTGTAGTAACCTATTGTTTCCTTTTTTTTCAAAGTAATTTCTGTATGATGGAGTTCAAACCTAAATTCAGCTTCAAGCTGGGTATTCTAGTACAATTCCAGTACTCCTGGCACTTCTGGAAAGCAGCTCAGGTGGGTTTAAGCATAGTGCACTGTAAAAAAAGTAATTTGCCTTGCACATGGTATGACATCAGGTATTGCTGCTCTCTACACACGCACACACACAAAATACTATTTATACAATAGAGCTTATTTATCCTTCCAATTTTTATTATGCAGAGATATAGAAATACAAATTCTTCACTAAAGCAAGACTAACCCTCTGATGCACAGATAGAAGAATATATTTGTAAACATGTAAATTTCTCCCTTTCCACTGTGAGATTTGAAGTTCTTCTACATTTGAATGCAAATATTCTGTTATCTAACATATCACTTTGAAACACGTGTTTCCCTCACAAGCACACTTTCTTTTGCCCACTGGTTCAGTGAGTCATGCTATTCCCTGTTTTCTATTAGAAACAATGCTTTCCAATACAACAGCTATAAAATCCAGACAAGCTGTTATTGTCCGTCTCTATTAGCTTGTAATTTTTGCTTTGAGGATTGTTTCGTTACAAAATTGCATAACATAGGGTTTAAAGGCAGAAAATGTTCTAGTCTAACTTCAGATCCTGTAGCTTAATGAGGTAGACAGATTAACATCTGATAATGATACAGCATCCTTAAATTTTATTAGTAATCTATGTGTGTTTTGCAATGACAATGTGTAAATATGTTTCACTGTATTTCAGACCCAAAACCTTTGTGCATATCAAGAAAATAATGAATAGCTCTCAATAGAAGGAGAAGGAGTAAATTCGCCTTATTTTCTTTGTTCTTTGGTGTGCCTCAATAACTGAATACGTATCTTTCAGTGTCAGAGCTCTGCAAACCAGAAGTGTGAACTATGAAGATTTTCCACTCTCTTTCCACTTCTGTGAGTTGAGACCAGTCTCAAAGCTGGTTTATGAGAGTTGATAATGGCTCCTTAGGAAAACGAATCCTGAGTAGGCTACAGAATGAAGGAAAGAAACAAATGCAGTGAAAAAAATCCTAGGGCCTTTAACACCAGGTTGTGAAAATAACCCACTTGCTGTTCCTAGCACTCAGAATCAATGCACTAGGGAAAATTGAACCAACCAAACAAAAAAACAAAAAACAAAAAACCAAAAAACGAACAACCACAACCAACCAAAAACAAACCCAAACAAATTTTGAGGTAGAGGCAGGAAGCTGGGAAGAGGGACTGTGCAGATTGGTGGATGTAGGTTTGAATTACCTGTTGGCATACCTATGAAGAGATGAGTGTTAGTAGAAGAGATTCTGGAGAAACTAGAATAGAATTATAAAATCATAAAATCAGTCACAGAATCACAGACTGATTTGGGTTGGAAACGACCTTAAAGATCATCTAGTTCCAACCCCCTGCCATGGGCAGGGACAGCTCCCACTAGACCAGATTGATCAAAGCCCCATCCAATCTGGCTTTGAACACTTCCAGGGATAGGGCAACCACAGCTTCTCTGGGAAACCTGTACCAGCACCTCATCATCCTCATAGTGAAGAATCTTTATCTAATATCTAATCTATATCTCGTCTCTTCAAGTTTAAAGCCATTCCCCCTGTCCTATCACTACATGCCCTTGTAAAAAGCTTCTCTCCAGATTTCTTGAAGGCCCCTTTTAGGTATTGGAAGGCTGCTATAAGGTTACTCCAGAGCTTTCTCCTTTCTAGGCTGAACAAGCCCAACTCTCTCAGCCTGTTTGCACAGGTGAAGTGCTCCAGCCCTCTGATCATCTTCATGGCCCTCCTCTGGGCTTGCTTCAGCAGGTTCAAGTCCCTCTCATGTTGGGGGCTCCAGAGCTGAATGCATAATGCAGGTGGGATCTCACAAGAGCCAAGAGGGAGAATCACCTTCCTTAACCTGCTGGTCACACTTCTGAGGCAGTACATGACATGGTTGGCTTTCTGAGCTGCAAGTGCACTTTGATGAATTGTATTGACCTTCTTGTCAACCAGCACCACCAATGCCTTCTCCTCAGGGCTGCTCTCCCTTGCAATTGGCCCTGTTGAACTTCAGGAGGCACAGGCCCACCTCTGGAGCCTGTCATGGTCCCTCTGGATGGCATCCCTTCCCTTGACCACACCACATAGCTTGGTGTTGGTGTCATTGGCAAACTTGCTGAGGGTGCACTCAATCCCACTATCCATGTTGCCAACAAAGATGTTGAACAGTGACGACCCCTGTTGGAACACCACTTGTCACTGGTCTCCACTTGGACATTGAGCCATTGATCACAACTCTTTGAGTGTGAACATCCAGCCAATTCCTTGTCCACCAAGTGGTCCATCTGTCAAATCCATGTCTCTTCAATTTAGAGACAAGGATGTCACGTGAGACAGTGTCAAAATCTTTGCAGAAGTCCAGACTTGGACTTGTGAGAACTACGGGGAAGGAGGCATATGTATATGAAAAGTGGATTTCTAGCAGTTAAAATAATTTTTGCATCCTGCAATTTGCCTTGTAACCTATTACAGTCCTCTCTCTGCATGGCAATTTACTTTTAAAAACTTCGCCTCTGAGTACAGTCACAACAATTTGGGAAGTTCTGACTGAGTGACTAAAAACCAAGACATGTAGCACATGGTTGTGAATGATAGTTTTGACTTTAGCACTTTAGTTGTTGCCAATGAAACTAGACAAAGGATGGGATCAACAATAGCCAAGTCTAGAAGAGTGGCAATTCTTGCAAGAATGGCACTGCAGAGGTTGTTTTGTCATGCTGGTCAGGATGCATACATTTGTCTGAAGTAGTTACCTTACAGTTTTCAGAATCATAGTTCTGATTGCCTTTATACAGTGAGAATCCAACAGCAATAATAACAGCAAGAATATTGTAACCTTGAACAATATGGACATCAGCAGTCATAAATTGCCCCATAAAGCCTGACTCTCATCAATGCAGACCACAAAGTAGCTGAAAGTTGTTTCACCTCTGCAGCCTGCCAGACTGATGAGAGAAATGGAAGAAATGTGTCATAAATGCTAGGCATCACTGTAATCCTTTTATATTCAATGAGCACAGCAATCACTGACTGTATTGACAGGTATAATCAAACCACAATGAAATGAAAAAGAAAACTCTATTCTCAAACACAGGATGCATAGTAGCAAATGTCAGTAAGAGAATGCAGCTGATCATTCATCAATTCATATAGTTTTCTATTCCATGGAGACAAAAGTGTTTTACAGAAAGAGTCACTGGAGTCTAGTCCAGGAGAGCCTGACTACTCAGAATTCCAGCTGCGTTAATATGTATGTAAGTAAGATTTCAGAGTAATTCAGCCATAGGGCAATATTTTCCTATTATGATCAGTAGCAAAAGTCTGACAATGGTAAGAGCATGTTTGCCATTTTTGTTTAGTCTTTTTTTTTTCTTCTGTATCCACTGTCCTACATTGGAAATCAACTTGTTTCATATAATAAACTGTAAATAGATTTGATAGAGGATTGTCTGATGTCTGCAAGAATATGAACAGAGCACATCCCCAGCAAAACTGGATTTTTTTAATTGCAAAATAGGGACAAAGAAGAGAGGTTCTGCTTGTAGTGAGAAACTTGATGATACAAAGAACACAAAACCCAATTATTTCCATGTAGAGTTGGTTCCAGAGAATGAGTTCTGGTTCTAGGACAAATACATGTGAGCACACTTAGCGTATCTCCTGATAACCCTCTGTGCCTAAAGCCCTTTCTAGCACACACCATGCTTACAATTCATCTGCCTTCCACAAAACCAGTGTTGTAAAGTAAGGTGGCAATGTATCAAGGGGCAATGAAAGCTAGTGCCCTCCTAGAGATGGCTTCTTCTGCAGATTTATAGATGCCATAAACCCTCACTGCAAATATGCTCTCAATAACTATGTTTTCCAAGTTAAAAGCTTTTCACACATGGATAGGCTTGGACCTCCTTTCCCCAAGAGACAACATCTGTGAATTGTGTGAAATTTTCAGCGTGTATAGCACAATGTAACTATAACAGCTCCCATAAATACCACAGTTCATGAACAATCAGGGATCACAAACACCTTCGTCTGGGCCCTGAGCTCTTGCAGCACCAAAATAAACTGCTCATCTGTTTGGCCGAGTACTGTGAGACTCCGAGGGGTTGTCTAATACTAGCATTTTGCATAATCTGTGTAAAAATGGTAATGATCCATTTCACCTGGTTTTGGAGTCAGGACCATGCCTTCCTGTATTGTTTTGGTCTGCTGCGTGGTGACAGCAGCACAGCCTGGTTCAAGCTGCACACAGAACTCCAGCTGGCAGCCACTCACTTAGCTGCACTATCAGCTCAGCCTCATAAACAAGGCTTATTCCTGCATGGGTAGAAAATTGGTTATTGTAGCCATTAGCTATCCAAGACAAATTTCACAGCCAGCAGAACACAGGCTTCCTATTCACACGGTAGAAAATGACATTACTTTCATTTGTTTCAATATCCTCTGACAGCCCCCGTGGAAATGTTATTTTCTTATAATTTATACCAGTGAAGAGGCTGGAAATTAAGTAAGAGAATATATTTTTCCCTAGCTAAGACTAAAAAGAAAACAACAACAACAAAAAAAAACCAAACTATTTTCCTTTCTTCCAAAGCCCAAAACCGTCAAGAAAAAAAGGAATTGGTTCTCATACTATTTTGTCCTTATATATTCTTTTCCATCTGAACTCAGTAAGTTTGCTCCACCTCTGAGAAAGCTACCTGCAGAGACCAAGGACTGGACATATGCCAAAAGAAGTCCCTATAGATAAACTTCTGTAAAAGTGTCCTGGGTTCAGCTACAGCAGTC
>NW_009940448.1:80215-80763 GCF_000696875.1 Nestor notabilis | reverse complement strand
ATCTCAGGTATCTTCAGTCTCTGCCGGGCAGAGATTTGCGGTTGCAGGGAGGGTCAGAGCCGGGGTTCGGGGTGGCAGAGGGATGATAAGCTGCAAGAGGGAAACGAATGAGCAGGGCTGGCCAGAGCTATGGGCTCCAGTCTGTGCCCCCTCCCCTGTGCTGCTGGGAATGGTCCCGGGAGCAGCCGCTGCCTCTGCCCCTGCCTGGCCACAAGCTCATCCTCTGCCCCACACTGGTCCTGGCTGTGCCCTTGGCGGTGCTGAGTGCTGGCCCCAGGAGGTGCTGCCCACACTGTGCCCATCTCTGGGTGCTCATCGCTCCTTTCCCCTCCCTGAGCTGAGATCCAGAGACAGATGAAGGGAATGGAGCATGAGAAATGGGGGAGAGCCCCTGGCACACGCGGCTGGGACAGGGCAGAGCAGCACACCCAGCCACAGAGAGCGTGGTCAGAGCACCACAGAACCCATCCCCTCCTCAGCACCATCCCCTCCTCACCACCACTGCCATCACCATCCCCACCTCGCCACCATCCCTACCTCGCCTCCAT
>NW_009940448.1:79814-80074 GCF_000696875.1 Nestor notabilis | reverse complement strand
CCCAGCCGCTCTGAGCCCCGGGCGCTGGCTCCCGGCACCTCGCCGTGCTCAGCCTGTTTGCTAACATGCTGCTCTCACCGTTAGTTCCTCAAACCAGCGCCGTTAATTGCTGTGACTCTCTGAAGAAGGTGATTGCAAAACACTTCCCTGAAGGCTGTGACTGCCTCGCTCGCCGCAGGAAGGAAAGCCCAGCAGCACGCACGCATCCAGCGCTGGGGAGCAGCGACCGGCCTCCATGGCTCCTCGCCGTGGCGACCTCG
>NW_009940448.1:66453-79804 GCF_000696875.1 Nestor notabilis | reverse complement strand
CAGGAGGCAACCCCAGCCGCGGCAGCCAGCGCTACGTGGTGCCACCTTGGCACAGCTCGCTCCGGTGTCTGTGCCAGGCACTCGCTGCTCATCCCCACATCCTCATCCCTCTGAGCTTCAGCGCTCTCCTGGGACATGCCTGCTGGTCCCCGGGATGCCATCGCCGTGCCTCGCAGCCAAGCCTGGGCTGTCTCCTAAAGCCCTGCCCTGGGGAGAGGTGCCCTGCAAAGCCCCTTTGTCCCAAGCTGTCCATGTTCACGCCACGCAGCCCAGCTTGCCCCGGAGTGAGGTGACCCATGAGATGCCCCAAGAGCAACCCGAGACCTGACCTTCCCATTAATACATCCCTTTGCCAGCCATTAACCCTGGCTTTTCCAGCAGCATCTTGCCCCAGGTCCTGCCCACCCATCCCAGAGGTCCCACTGCTGGGCTCCGGGGCAGCTCTGCTCACCCGTGCCAGGCTGCGGAGCCCCACGTCCCGGGACAGGGCTGGAGCACGAGGGTAAACAGGGGATTGCCCAACGCGGCTCCCACTCGCAGCCTTCGCAACGGGGCTGTTGTGCAAACAGCTGTTTACTACGGGACTCGCAGCACACGTTACCCAGCGCTCGCTCAGCGCCGCGCTGCAAGAGCATTGGGGCCAGCGCAGTCCCCACCCCATGTTCCTCATGGGGCCATAGGGGAGCAGACACGCTCCCGGCATCACTTCCTACAGAGCTGGGCCTGCGGGAAATGGCCCAGGGCTGGGTCCTGCCACCTCGCAGCCCAAGAGAAGGGGTTTTTCCCCCAAATCTCCCCTCCCCAGAACACCTTGAGCTGCTCACAGGGGTGCTGGGGGCACAGCTCCCTGCGATGGGGTATGGGGCCGATTCCCACAGTCGCTGCCCTTGCAACACTTCCCTGGGGTGTAGCAACAAGCAGGTCGCAGGGTTGGCTCACAGGTTGTTTCCCGGCGGTAGCAGGAATATCGTGGGTAGCCATGGTGATGTGGGCATCGCTGCGGGAACCGAGGGCAGGCGGAGCTGCCAACAGCGGCTGGACACAAACAAGCGCTGCCTGTGGGGTACACACAGCGGGACCCCTCATCCTGGTGTGCAGAGGGGACTGGGAATCCCATCCCAGTGCTCCGCAGGGAAAGGGTTTGTCCCCATGGAGGCTTTGAGTGTGTCAATCCTTGCCACAGCTCCCTGTACAGTGCCCGGGGCAGAGGCCCCTTCCTGAGATCGGGGATGGAGCAGACGTGCCCCCATGACAGTGCTCTTGGTTCCCCTTCGGCTCTGAGTCACTCTCATGAGCCCATAGATCCCATCCGTGGGGTGGGACAGGGGGACAAGAGGCCGGGTTCCATCCCTGCAGGGCACCCACAGGCAAAGCCATGGGTACCAGCCAGACCAGCGGAGGGGGCAAAGCCAGGGGCCCCAGCCAGCCCAGCGGAGGGGCCGGGGCAGGAGGCTGCCAGAGCCACATGGGTGGCCGAGTGTCCCATGGGATGAGGCAGGAGCAGTGCAGACACAGGGAATGGTGCTGGACAGAGTGGGGAGCTCAGCGTGGAGGAGGGTGGGTGGTCACGGCCCGGACAAGGGACATGAAGGGTGAGCAGAGGGGCAGTGTGCTCCCAGGCCGTGGCACTTGCCTGGGACCGCCTGGCGAGGGGGAAGGTGGAAAGGGGAAGTGGCTGCAGGGCTTTTCCCGGGTTGCAGTGTGTGGGATGGGGACCGATGGCAGCCCAGCAGCAAGGCCAGACCCCTCGGGCAGCTCTAACCACAACCCAGTACTGCAACAGGGATGGAGCTGGACCATTCCCAGCACCACAGCACGGAGCACCCCGCACCCGGAGGCACCACTGGTGCTGCCACCATCCCCTGGGCAGAGCCAATCCCACCACAGGGGAGGTGTGAAGTGGCTCCATTCCCCACTGAGCTCTGAGTGTGACATGAGGGGCAGCAGGACCCCCAAGTGCTCCACTGCATCCATGGCCAGCACCGCTCCCCACATCAGCTGCCTGCAGTGCTCAGGCTTGGTATCAGCACCTCTGATTTAATCCCTGCTGGGCAGATCATTGCTATTAAGCAGAATAAAGTACATTACCAGCTTGTATCAGCTCAGCTGTCAGCCAGAACCAGCCTCCCTAAAGAGATTTTCCCTTTCTTCTTCTCATTCCCTAAAAGGTAATAAAATATTGCCAGCCGTGTAAGATGCAAGATGCAAAACCTGCTGCAGTCTCTAATGGATGAGGAGAGCTGTTTAATTGCTGCCCAACACGATTAATTCAAACAAACCACCTACTTCAGTCATCAGCAATGGGAAGGGAGCCAAGCTGCCCTGGAGAGGCAGGGAGATGGGGAGCAGACCCTTGGCGTTGGGTGGCAGCACAGGGGGATACAGGGGAAAAGCAGGGAGCCCAGGCTGCCCGCACGGAGCTGCCCCAGCGGGACACTGCCGTGTGCACAGGCTCCAGTCCCCAGTCCCCAGGGATGCCCATGGTGCTCGCCTCCCCCCCAAATGCCACTTCCACCGCCCAGCTCCTGCGCAGCGAGGAGGCTGGAAACGGTGCAGAATTGATTCCAGGGGTCTGAGCAGCTGCCCTTGAACAAGGCTCCTGACACATCCTGTAATTAATGAGCAGGAGGATTAATGTCCTGTGTTGCAGGGACCTGGGGAGTCCCTGGTGGGCACGGGGACGGGAGGACGGGTGAGAGGGCAGAGCACTGCCTGTGCTGCCTGCCATTACTCATCTCTAACTGCAAGATGCCAAAAGGATGCTGAGGGGCTGCAGCTCCAGCACAGCAGAGCGGTCCTCTGGGTGGATGGGTGAGAGCTTCCACATAAACCCTGCCTGACCCTAAATCACTGCCTTTGTTGCCCAGCCTCTGCAGCAGAGGAGACTTCTGGTGCCTGGTTGCTGAGCCACCAGCCTCATATCCCAACCCTCCTTTTTGCCAGAGCAACTTCTTCCCCCTCCTTTCTGAAAAGGAATCACCCTGGGATAATGCTCCACATGAAACCAACTGGGCAGGGGGACATTTGTGCCCCCCACACCCCCTCACTTCCCTGTGACCATGGTGCCAAGCAGCACGTTTGATCCCAGCTGACTTGTGCTGCTTCCCAGCAGTCAGGCTGCGAGCGCAGCACTAGGATTTTTCTGCTCTCATAAACACCCCTGACAATAATAGAAAAAAACATCAGCTTTTATCGGGAGAAAAAATATATCTGGAAATTATTTACTCAGAGTCAATAGCTGCAAACAGAGCTGTTAGCTCAGGCTGGCGCTGACAGGAGGGACCTGAGCCTCGCATGGGAAGAGGCAAAACCTGCTTGCTCCCACTGTATGGATGCACCATCTCAGCTGCGCTCAGCAGGAGGACCCTCCGCAGCCCCCATCCCTTTGGCCTGGGATAAGCTGCAAGGGCCACACTCTGGAAAGGCCCAGGAGGGACTGGGGTGCTCGGGCAATGGGGTGGGAGCAGCCGTGGGGCTGGAGCCTGGCTTGGAGCCGATCACATCTCATCTGCTAAAGGCTCAGGTCTGCAAGAGCAAGAAATTCACGGTCAATTGGGTTGCAGCTAATCACAAAAGGCAATTAAATGACTGCTTCTTGAGGGCTATAAACATCCCCGGTTGAAATCCAGTGACACACGGAAATAGGAATCCAACCAAGCAGCCTCCAGAAGTGCTTTATTCCCCATTATTTTCATTAGCTGGCTTGTAATTTGATTTGTCCCTCTCCTGCTGCTGGCTTCTTCCGTGGCCAAGAGGAGTGACAAATTAAACAGTCTCAAGCTCACAAACCCCAGCGGCGCCCGTGTGGGTCAGGAGTGACGCACATCCTCCAGCTTACAAAAAGTGACTATGTTTGTGCCCTGCAAGAGAGGACCAAGGGCTTGGGGTGCCCAAACTGTGCCCACGAGTGAGCCTCTGGCACTGCCTCCCATACATCCCACCGGGAGTGCTGCCCGGATCACTGCAGCCAAGTGCTCCAAGCACAGGGAAACCCTGACAGGGGACATCCCA
Organism: Nestor notabilis; assembly: GCF_000696875.1. Lineage (NCBI taxonomy): Eukaryota > Metazoa > Chordata > Aves > Psittaciformes > Psittacidae > Nestor > Nestor notabilis. The sequence continues at coordinate 75,793 of NW_009940448.1, read as the reverse complement.
TCCCTGCTGGACAGGCTGCACCCCTGGAGCAGCGTGCCAGGGATGTCACCAGCACTGCTGCTGTCACACACCCGGGCTGGCTGGTTTCTGTACATTCCAATTCATCTCTCCAGGCTTCTCTGACAAAGCAGATTAAGGTCTTTCCCTGCAACCCACTCTGCTGTGAGCCTGCAGCGGAGGCAGCCGGAGGCGATGCCAGGCCAGTCTCCTGCACATCTCTCTTTCATCTCCCTTTGTTTGCTTCCTTCTGTGTGTTTTCCCAGAGGATTCTCCCCAGTGTTTGCCCTAAGGAGTCAGCAAGCTGAAGGCTCCAACACTGATCCCCAGCTCTGGGCTGCTGGATGGAGCTGCCTCCCTGGGCCTGGGAAGGGCAGTTCTCCCTGGTCACCTCTGTGGAGCCATGGGGGTCCCATGGGTTCTGCTGGGGATGCTACAGGCACCTGCAATGGTCCTGCTGCAACCTGGAGCCTGCTCAGAGCTTGGCCAAGCCTGGGGAATATCCCCATGGCTCGTACTGTGCTTCCCAGCAGCAGCCAGAGCTCTGCCCAGGGGCAGGATGCTGCAGCCAGGATGGTGCTGCCTCAGCATCATCCCCCTCCGGGTGCTCCTGCACCAGGCTGACATCGTCCCCCCATTACCTGCAGTTTCCTTGGAAGCTGTCAGGCTTCGCTGAGGCACCTTTGCAAATGAAGAGAGAAGAAAACAACCACGTCTGCATTTATTCCACTAGAAATTAATCCCCCCCTTCTTATTTAAAGGTATCAGTGAATGAGGCCAAGTTGTTAAGTGACAAAAGAAAAATGATTCTGGCCTTCCAGGGTTATTAAAATCATGTTCTACAATTTTAGCAGCCACAAGGAAACCCAGATAATGACAGATGATGATAATACATCTCCAGCACAGCCTGGTCTATAATGATACTGCCCATATCTCTTGTATTACCACCAATTACTCAGCATATAATGAAAATGTACATCCATTCTGGAGAACTGCATTTGCTGCCTCTGAATCCAATTTTTCCCTCTCCCAGCCGGTGAAGGAGGCGGCTGCAGCTCGATGCTGGCCAGAGCCACCACCATGGCCGGGTTGGATGGGGCTTGGAGCAACCTGCTCTTGTGGAAGGTGTCCCTGCTTGTGGCAGGGGTTGGAACTGGGTGAGCTTTAAGGTCCCTTCCAACACAAACCATTCTATGACTGTATGAAAATGCACCCTCGAGGTTTTACACCATCACATGTGGATGTGCTTGGTGTGGTCCCTGCTCCGGTGGGCTGTGCACTGGGGGTGCTGCATCCCACAGCAGCACTTAATCCTTTTAATGTGGAGTGGAAATTACTCAGCTAAAGGTGCCCGTCTGATTACACACTGGATCCACTCCTGCTGCAGCACCTGGAAGCTCAGAGAAGGCTCTCCCTGTGCAAGATTAATAGAGATCTATATTTCATCTGGATTCTATTATCTTTCACTTTATTCAGGTCACAAAGCAGGAGACAACATCCTTTAAGATGAAAACATAATCTTTTGGAAAATTGAAAACACAGATCATTGTTTGGGTAGACGTACGTGTGTGTGCTCACTGCTGGTGCCTCCAGCTCAGCACTCCATGGCTCCAAAGACCTCAGCCCACATGTGGGGATGGCTGTGAGTGGGTCACTAGAGTAAAGGAGCATCTTGTGCCAATGGAGAGGAGCTGGTGTTGGAAAAGGTCCCAAAAACGTCCCAAAAACCTTCCTGTGTGTGTGCCTGCCATGTGCACAAGGCTCCAAAGCCAGTCAGCTCTTTACAACAGGGCTCCAGGCACTAGAATTTGCCTCATTATTTCTTAAATTAAATGCCTTTGTTTTTTCATAACTCTGTGTAATACATACGTGTGTGTTTAATACATAATTAACAGCCCCTTGTGCTCCAAGCCACTCCAGTGTGGAATGCCCATTGCCTCCTCTGAACAGATTGCGCCTTGCAGCACGATTTTAAATGAGTTATTAAAGAACATAGGTGCATCTATTAATTATTTCATAAATATTAACGAGCCCTTAACGGCTGCAATCCTGAAATAACATGTTCCCAGGGAGCTGGTGTTTAAAAAGGCTGTTAACTACGCTGACCAGGGGGCTGGTGGGAGCTGACATGATGGCACTCCACAGGGGGGGCTGATGGAGATTAGGAGTAGTGCCAGGGCTTGCTGGGAAGCACACATGGAGCAGGACCAGTGCTTGCTGCTGCGCTCAAATCCCTGGGCAAAATCCCTGCATGGAAACTGCTCCATGTCATGAATGGGGCAGGATGCGGATGAGGGATTCTGCAGCAGCAATTATGGGATGAGCTTCCCTCCAATCCATCTCTGCCAGGGCGAATTCTGCTGCCATCACCCGTGTTGGGTGGTGGGAATACAGAGCAAAGTTGATACCTGCACCGGAGCTCACGGAGCTCATTGAGACTTACCACTGGGAGCTGCGTGTGTGTGTCTGTAATTCAATGCACTGCATCACACACAGGTTACCAGCCAAAATAAATCCCCAGAACAGGGCACTGACCTGGAGGGAGGCTGGCACAGAGAGACACGCAGGGAGAACACCTTCCTTTGTCCTCTTGCAAGTCAGACGTAAGGTGAGGATGGAGCTGGGATCACCTTGGAGATGGGTGATGCTTTAGGTGGGTTGCAGCACCCATGAGCAAGAAGCAAGGTCCACACTTCCCCTCCCAACCAGGGCAGCACCTTTCAGGCAGCCCAGCACAAGGGCAGCCCCGTCACAGCTCCTTAAATCACCCTGGGCCTGTTCTCACTTCGTTAACCAGCCCGGCTGCAGCAGCAAGCAGTGTTACGGGATAATTACCTGACATTAGCAGCACTCCAGCAGCTGGGAATGCCGGCAGTAGGTCTGCCGTGTCCCTGGGGTGTATTTAGTCTGCGTTTTCCTTTCATGGAGACATAGAGATGCTGCTATTGGGGCCAGGAGAAGTTATGGCCTTGAACTGTGCACAACAGGGACAAAATGCCGAGCCAGGGCTGGGCTGCAGAGAGGGACCTTTGGGCTGCGCTTACAGGGCTGGACATGGAGAGATGGATCTGGAACCGTGGATTTATGAACTCCTTCAGAAGTGGGCAGCAGCAAGGACATGTGCTGCACAGGGTGCATCCTGCACCCACTGCTGCTTTGCCCTGGTGCATGGGGACCCCGGGGTCCAAAGGGCTGCCAAAGGGGCTGGCGTTCATGGGATGGAGAGTAGGGATGTCTTTGGAAACCTGGGATGACACTGATTCATCGGAGCAATTAAACCCTTTCTGGCCTTTCCTTAGCAGCCTTTTGGCATTTGATTCTTCATGAGTTACAGCACCTTCCTCCCCGGGAGGAATTTATAGCTATGTATTTTGCATAGCAGAGCACAATAACCTCCTTACATAAAGGAGGAGACCTGAATGGTGGCTCCCACCCACAAGGGAGGCTGGTGGTGGCTTCAGCTCCAGGCAGGGAGTTTCCAGCCCAGGAAGTCTGATGAATTCCCTTTGGCTGGGGCTTTTGGAGGTGAGGAACACTGTGGGGTTTGGCATGTTTTCATTCCACCCTGCAGATTGCCTTTCACTGTTGGAATACCTCATGGACAGAGCAGGATTCCTTTGCGGAGCATCCCTGTCCTGCCGCGAGCCCTGAGGCTGGACCACGGGATGCTCCATCCCAAATCTGCTCCTGCATCTCGTAGCTGAGGCTGCCTCATCTCCAACCGGTGCTTTATCACCGTGATCAGAGCCTTGGCCTGGCAGCACACCCCAGGAGCGGCTCCACATGAATATTGATGGAGCGGCTGGATGCAGGGGGGGAAGCACCCGCTAATTTAATCAGGGTGACAGGAAGGGGGCTCCCTGGAGGCGCGGCGCTGCCGTTCCCGCACATTAACATCACTTTGTGTCACAAGGCATGCTTCTAATGTAGGTTGCCAGTAAAATAATCAGCTTTCTCCGGGGGTAAAGAGGAATTTGTTGCTCATCTATTATGATACAGATGTCGCTCCTCAGCTGTCATTAGCGCACAAGAGGAAAGCCAGGGCAACAAGTCTGGTATCTTTAGAACTATGGTATGGATGAGAACCATATTCTTGCCTTTCAAAGGCAATAACCAGTCCCTGGCTCTTCCCTGGGTGAGCAGGGCCTGATCCCGGCCTAACAGCTCAGTGCTGGGGAGGAGGAGTGTTTGGGGAGCGCTGGGACGAGGAGGGCTGAGGCAGGAGCATCGCTGCACCAGGGATGCTCATGGTCCCAGAGGTGCTGCGCAGTGGGACAGAGCCCTGTGTGCCCCCCAGCCCTGCAGCCAGCCTGGACAATACACAGCTTTAATTAGAACAACCCCCCTCGACAAGTGCAGTAATTAGAGTTGATGGGTTGGTTTAATACCTCAATAGGGTTATGTTATTTCCACAGCGGGGTGGGAGCCAGTCGCAGCAGCAAGAGTGGGGTCCTTGGCCAAGCTTAGGAGAAGGTGCCAGGGCACAAGGACATGTCAAGCCCCTCACCCTGAGGACCACGATGGACATCCTCCCCTCTGTGTGACCTGGGGGAGAGGGTCAGTGCTCTGGGTGAAGGGGGGCTGGCAGGGTGAGGTCAAAGCAGCTCAGGAGCAGCGTGTGCTTGAGGCACCCAAAGGACAACATGTTTATACAGGACGAGGTGTCGTGGTTTATCCTGTGTGCTGGGAGCGGGTCCTGGGCTTATCCCTCAGGAAAGGTGCAGGGACAGTCCCCAGGGAGCTGGGTAACCTGTGGGAGGGCACAACAGGAGCCTGTGGATGGGATGGGATGTCTTGGACCAGAGTGGACCCAGCTCACAGCAGCATCTTGGGCTACCAGGACCCGCCTGCCCATCCCAGGGGTTGACACTGGGCTCAGGGCAGTTCAGTGCAGCCCCAGATGGAGTGCATTTGGAAGCTGTCTGCCTGTCCTGCTCCTGACTGGAGCTCTGATGTGGTTTATCAATACAGAGCTTTGCAGCTCACCTTCAAAGCCTCTGGAGTCCGCGCTGAGCAGCCCCGCTCGATTCTGCTCATGCATCTTTAATCAAGTGAAAAAACAAGGGTGTTTTTTCCTTTTCACTCTTTGGTTTCAGAGACCAAGGAAACAAACCCAAATCTCCTCAAGAGGACACAGAGGGGCAGCTGCTGCTCTTCTCCCCCAAAGGCCCCATGGTACCAGCACTGAGAGGCACAGAGAGCAAAGCCAAGGAAGCAGGAGCCAGCCTGTACCTGTACAGGAGCAGGGATGATCTTCCCATCACCATCATTCAGGCACCAAGCACTAAGAGGAGCCAGACGAGCACTTGAAGGGCGTTAAATCTACTGACCTGTCAAAATGCAACTTCATCATCTGCTCTGAAAGGGTCTGGATGAGGAAGTGGGGGACAGCAGGGAAAGCACCATCGCCGGGGTGGGAGCACAGGGATGCACCGGGTTGGTTTGGCCTTTATTTTATTATCAGGTAAAAATTGCTATGGCAACTCCTGCAACAGCCGAGCTCCTGGGAGATGGTGCAAGTGAAACTTGCCACTCATCAGCTGACAATGTTAATCTGCTGGATTTACATAGTAATTAATGTCAAGAGGCAATCTACAATTTGAGCAATCAGAGTTTCTGTGCAGAAAGTCAGACTCCACAGACAGCAGTTTGTCACTGTGTGTGGGAAAGGCGTTTAACCCCTTGCAGGTCTTCCCATGGGAGCAGAACATCCAGCACTCCCACACCCCAATGTGGCGCACAGGAAACCCTTGAACCTCCCCAACCACCAGCACCCGCTGCAGCTCCCACTACTTGCATGGCCTTCAGCTCCCCGGTTCCTCTTTGCCCATCATCAGCTGTTCCCTGAGCAGAAAACTGCTCAGGTCTGGCCTTTGGTACCCGAGAGACATTGTGCCTCTTACCCCTTAACGCAGATTGCAGGTTCTGTGCCTAACGAAGCCGTTACCCCCCCGCTGCCGTGGTGGGGTTCACTCTGCCTCTCCCAGCATCACCCCCAGCTTCTGAGGCAAGAGGAGCTGCTCCAGCCCCAGGGCAGCCCCTGCTTGTGCTGCTCCTACCTTGTCTCCCTGCCCCAGCCATTCCCATCCCACATCCCAGCGCCTGAGAAAGCTGCAGTCAAAACCAGGCAGTTCAGAGGAGGTGGTTTTGGGAAGGGGACCTGGAATCTGGCCCTGGAAGAAAGAATCAAGGGAGGATAGAACAGTTTTCCACCACTGTCAAGGGCTGCCCCCATCCTGTGCTGCGCCCTGGGACAGGGATCAGTGGCTGCCTCCTAGGAAAAACTGCAAATCCCAGCATTAAGCTGTTCCTGCAGTCTCCTCTGTAAAGAATAAAGCTCGGCTGAATCCAGCCTCGGTTCTCTCCTTTCTTCCTCTGTCCTTTCGGCTGGAGCCAAAAACTTCAGAGAAAGAGGAAAAAAAATCATCTAATTGATTTCTTCCATATTAACAAGTCAATCATCGGGGTGGGTGTTTTAATGCCTCATAAGCAAGCTTGACGTGTCTGTTAATTAAATAGCCATCCCAGCTCTAATCCACTGCAAGTTAATCATTTGGGGAATTAAAAGGTGTCGGTGCTGAATACCTCATTACTGTAAGTGATCCCTGCCCTTGCTCGCAGGAGCTGAGCTCTGGAGCGAGCTCTTGGCACGTCCAAGCCATGAACACCCCGAGCCCCACTGTTCTGCTCACCCCGGACCTCTCACACCATGTTCCTCCCTCTGAGCCAGCCCAGCTTACAGCAATGAGGCTGCTGCAGGGGGACAGAGCATCCTCCTGCGAGGGCTGAAGTGGACGGAACAGGACAGATTTGGGGTAACAAACTGGTGTTTTGGGGTTTTTTGCAGCCAGCTCAGTGCCTTTGCCCAGGCTCCCCTTGTCACACTGACCCACGTGTGGCAGGGTGCAGCGGGCACCAGTTTGCACTGGGCAGAGGACAAGGAAAGCTGCAGAGCTTGGGTTTGCTCCTCAGAGGCACAGTCATGCCCTGGGCTGCAGGTGATGGAGCAAGGCCCATTTGATCACGGCAGCGCAGGGTGGGCGCGATGCCCCACGGCGATGGGGTGAACCGTGTCCATGTTTCGGCTGAACCAGGAGCCACACAGCAGCACAGGCGGTGTCAGGAACCCTTCCCTCCCCTCCACGTGCCCTGGCACAGCAGCCGCAGGGAGCACTCGGTATTTTTCCCTCGTAGGTACAACTGATGTGGGCAGAAAACATCAGCTCCCACTCGGAGAGAGGTGCAGAGGCCAACTCCATTAAAGCTGCTGGAATTGGTACATTTGACACAACAGTGGCTATAACTTACAGCTGGGGTATGAATAATAGAGCTCTGCACTCAGACCCACAAGTGAAATCTATCTGATTGTTATATCGTCTTCTGCACAGGAACACAATCCGAAATCAATTCCCTGGCCAGGCTCAGCCTCTGCTCCCTTCCTCTGCCCAAGCAGCTCCTACCCCTGGATAAAAGCCCATCATCGAGGCATTGAGCCTCTGACTGATTGCAGTGTCCTCAGGCAATCTGCACATCATCACAAATAATAGCTGGGAAGCTGGGGACAGAGCCGGGGGCTCCAGCAAGATGCTGTCCGGGGCGGTGGGGATGGCAATGGCTGCATGTCGCGGGGGGTCAGAGATGCTGAGGGCACCACTCCTACCCCTGGATAAAAGCCCATCATCGAGGCATTGAGCCTCTGACTGATTGCAGTGTCCTCAGGCAATCTGCACATCATCACAAATAATAGCTGGGAAGCTGGGGACAGAGCCGGGGGCTCCAGCAAGATGCTGTCCGGGGCGGTGGGGATGGCAATGGCTGCATGTCGCGGGGGGTCAGAGATGCTGAGGGCACCAGGACTGGTTCTGAGGCCCCTGAGGGAGTCCCTGCCTGGGCCCTGGCTGGGGATGGAGCCGTGTCCCAAGGACATCCTGCTGGAGACCAGGGGCTGAGGGGCTTTGTCTGGGGGGTGGTAGTTCACACCGGGGTTAGTGTGGGGACAGTCTGTGACTTTGGGTTTTTAAGAGCTTTCCACGTGTCCTGCGGAAGTGCTGAGCAGAGGTGCCCTGCGCAGGGATGCTCCGGTGCCACCTCCATCCATCACAACCACACAGGGCTTAGTGGAGATGTGTAACGTGGGGCTGCTGAGCAACAGAGCACAGCAGGGACCTGAGGAGCATCCTCACAGGGGCGAGGAGGACGAGCAAAGCCCCTCGGTGGGGAGGGATGGGCAGGGAGATGCAGGAGGGCATCCACATTCCTGCCAACAGCACAGGAGCTTTCAGGCTCAGCCACTGCTCTGGCAAGCAGAGGAGCCCCAGCTAATCCCCTCATTACCGAGTTGCTTAGACAGGGATTACAGGCTCGGGTTTGTGATGGGCTCCTGACACTGCCCCTGACACTGGCGTGGTGGCAGCTCTGGTGGTGAGGGGGTTCCCTGTGCCACCAGCACAGGGTCCGGCTGCCGGCACCATGCGCTGCCCTCCATCATCCTCACTGCCACGCTGTTTGTGCAGCAGGAGACAGCACTTATCCATCTTGTAAAATGCCTTTGTCAGAGGAGCCGGGGAACGGATTAGGAGGTGTAAGGGGTGGAATCAGAAAGGACCGAGCACTAGGCATTTATTAACTGAAGGGAGAAGTTAAGCTTGACACCCATCCCCTCCACTTAGGCTCGGGGAGTCCCTGGGGAGCACAAACATCTCCATCGTCTCCAAGCCACCTCCTGCTTGTGGTGCTCCTGAAGGCAGAGGGATAAGCACAGGTTGATCTGGAATTAATACTGCTTGGAAAAGGGATTCCAACCAAGCAGGAGGCTGTTCAGGTTAGCAGCGGAACTGGCAGCATCCCTGGCAGCTCCCGGATTCCTGGTCCATTGCCCTGGGGAGTGGGAGCCTGCCAGGGGCACTTGGCTTCCCCTGCAGCCAGCAGGGCTGGAAGCACTCTGCAAACTGAAACCCAGAGTTTATTTGTTCATTGAGCTGTTTGTTTCTGCGGTTTGCTTTGTTTGCTTGTGTTACCTAATCTGTTTATTGACATTCAGCTGTAATTTGTGAGGGGTTTGTGTTTATTTATTTAACTTTCTCCGCTGAAACCTCAGGTGACAGCCCAGGGGTGCAGGATGTGCTGGGGAAGCTGCTCTGCCCAGCCCCAGCCCCAGCCCCAGCAGTGGTCCCCTGTCCCCTCCCTGAGCAGCCCCCTCTCGCTGGGGACCCTGCGGCACAGCTTCACCTCCCTCCTGCCCCGTTCTCAGACAAAGTCACCCCATCCTCAGTCTGCTCTGGGAGGAGACACGTCTGTGGATCTGGCCGACGAGACACGGCTTTGCAGGCATGGGGCGGGGGGG
>NW_009940448.1:48827-66171 GCF_000696875.1 Nestor notabilis | reverse complement strand
GGTTGGACACAGGGGCTTGGAGCAACGTGCTCTAGTGGAAGGTGTCCCTGCCCGTGGCAGGGGTTGGAACTGGATGATCTTAAGGTCCCTTCAACCCAAACCATGCCATGATTCTATGGCCTATGGCAAAGGGATCATCATGTTTCTGCCCATCTATTGCCTTTAACGCTCACTCCTTGCACTGCCTGGGGCCAGGACCCACCTGAGGTGTGCGGGACCCCTCTGACCGCACCAACTGCGGCAGAGCTCCTGCAGCCTTGGGCGATCAGACCTTGTCTCCTGCCCAGGGGAGCTTGGGACAACCCTCCCTCCATCCTCCTGCCTGGATGCTCATCCTGAGCTCTCCCTCAGCTGCTCGTGGTCCATGAGGTCCAGCTCCGGGCCGGTGGTGTTGCCTTGGGCTGCAAAGCCACAGCCCGGAGCAGAGCGGCTCCGGCAGCAAACCCACCCGTCGAGCTGCCCGGGGTCTGTGCCGAACCTGCCCGTGGTCTCGGAGCTGCAGGGCTCAGTGCTGCAGCCAGGGAGCACGATTGCGACGTGCTATTGCTCATCCCAGCGCACAAACTCTGTTAGTGACAGAGCAAATGAGATCAGCCCAATGCAGTTCATCCTTGAACAAGCCACAGAGCACACCCAGCCCATGTGCAGGTCCTCCTCCAGTGTCCCATGGAGCAAGGGCCACGGTGACATTAAAACACATGAGGTATCTCACCTCCCAACATGCTCCCATCCTCTGCGCCCTCCCAGCCCTTCTTGGTGTGTGTGGGGTGGAATTCTTCAGGAGTAATTGCAGAAGCCTCTGGTGTATCCAAGGCAGGATGTTGTGTTATTAACTTGCCAGCCAAGAGCTGGCAGAAAAGCAATCGTGGCTGTTTCCCCAAGACTGAGTCAGGGGTAATTGAGTTGAATGGGAAGGAATTGCAGCTCTTTATGGTCGGTTAGGAGATGATCTTCCAGTCTTTCCATAGCGATCTCATTGCAGGCTATCCAAACAGACTTTGGAATTAAGAGCTAAAGTTGTTTAAAAAGACTTCAAAGCTCTTAGAAAAAAATACTTTATAAATCTTTCTGTTTAAATGTAATTCTTCTCCTGACAGGGCTTAAGCTCTGCACTATGAACGCCTTGAGTGGGGAGATGCTCAAGGAGCCAGGTTTGACATCTCCAGCACCCCAGCCCCAGCACGAGCCCTCTCCTCCAGCTCTCAGTGGGGTGAAGACACTGAGGGTGCTGCAGCACCAGCCCGGGGGTCTCACAGACCCCCTCAGCCAGGGCAGAGGGAGGTCTTTGAGGGGTCCGTGAAGCTCCTGTTATAGAAAGCACAGCATCGAGGCACAAAATCAGTGCTGAAATGTAGCAGCTTCCCTCCCGCCTTTAAATAGCTCTTTTAAGACTGTTTTAAGGTGAAATTATTCAAGGTGAGGAAGTATTGTGGAGTGTAGTGCTGTTGAAAGCAGTTTGAACTGCTGCATTCCCAACAACGGAGCCTGCTCCCCGGCGTTTGCCTTGGTGTGTGAACTACCTCACCCTAAATGCAGGAGAATCCAGTTCTCCTTCTGCACAAGCTCTGAGATGTGAAATGAAACACAAAGAGCCGCAACACTTGCAGGAAACCCACGAGAGGTGGCAGTGCTGGCGGTGGGATTTTGGCCCACGCTTCACAGGAGCAAATACATCAACTGGGTAGAAACAATAATCTTATCAAAACACAGGCTTTGCTTCATAAATACGTCCAGTCTGGAGTGAAATACGGTGCTGCAAGAGGAGGGAGAGCAGTCAGCACAATACTTCCATTGATTGAGATGCCAATCACAGCAGGGCTGCTGTCAGCTCACGGAGCACCAGCAGCAACAGGTCCCAGCTCCTGCCAGTGCAAATGAAAACCCTTCAGCAGTAATGGCTGCGGATGCTGAATGTCTCCGATGTGCTCATTGTTCCCCATCATTAGCTGTGAATGCACCTCAAAACACCGTGCCCGTGAGACTGGGGGGGTTTGGGGACCTTGGTGCCCATCGGGTCCCAGGGACACCCCTGCCAGAGAGCACAGGCCAGGGCAGAGTCAGGCCCTGGGTGCTGATCACAGCAGGTAAACGTTGGAGAGGACAAGAAACACTGGAAAACACCCGGAAACAACCACATTATTGGGAGAAAATTGATACCGAGCTAGCACAGGACACTTAAAGTGATTAAGTGCAGAAAGTGAGGCTGTTGGGTTCATTCCCATACATCAGCCACCAGCAATGAATCTCTGGCTGGCTGCACTGACAGAAAACAGCTTATTGAAGCAGGAGGTTTGTTTGGTTTATTAATTTTTTGTACAGACGGATGCTGCCAAGAGAACAGGTTCTGATCCCACTAAACCAGTAAAATCCTCATCCAGAAAGTTTGGAATTAACCTCTGAGGATTCACACCTCAAACTGCCAGAAAATCAGTCACAAAAGCAGCTTCGTAGCTGGGAAAGTGGGCTGTGCCACGGGCAGCCAGGCTCTGTGCCGGTGCTCCCATTCGTGTCAGGGCAAAGCCAGGGCTGTGAGTGGGGCAGAGCCATAGGGATCACCAGAAGGTGGTAAATGCTGGGAAAGGTGCTGCCGTAGCTGGGTCAGGGAGCAGGGAGATGAGGAGGAGCGGGGCACTGTGCCACCAGCACCCTCAGTCCCGGCTGCTCCACTTGTATCTCCAGTTGAGGTGAGCAGTTGGTTTAAAATCATTTCCCTTTGCTGGAGCTATTGAGCCCTCCACCAATCCTCTACACAGACCTTTTCCCTTTTCCCTTTTCTCTTTTCCCTTTTCTCTTTTCCCTTTTCCCTTTTCCCTCTTCTTTTTCCATGGGGGAGCTGACGGCTGCCCTGTAAGGGCTGAGCTCACACCATCAGCTGCACTAGGCAGTGCCTGTCGTGCCAGTCATTACCCCAAAGAAGCTCATTTTCTGCTCAGTCTGCTCCTCCCCACACATATTCCCTTTATATCTGTGGATCCTGTACATGTGCACACACAACAGGACCTGCAGCTTCCCCCACAGACTCTCCTCTCAGAGGGAACTGCTTTTCTTCCCATGGAAAGGTTTTTTCTCTCCTTTCCTCATTTACAAAGTCACATTCTTGGCTTTGCCACTTGCCTGTTTTAGAGTTGGTGCTTTCCTCACCCTCATTTGCTCCAGGTTAATTTATATGTTTTTTATCTCTAATTAAAGATAAAGAAAACTTCTGCAATAACACAAGCAAATAAAAATCTCATCAGAGAGAAGTATCAGTCCTTGAAGAGGAGCAGAGCCCCATGTGCCCAACCTGCACCCACAGCCCGTTTGTCTTCTAGACACCCAGCACCATTTCTCCCACCTTGCAGTTAATGGAGAAGCTGCTGGTGTTCACAGCCACTCCTCCCAGACCAGCACTCACTCCTGAGGCCATCCCAGTCCCCATCCCTGTCTGTCCTGGTCCCCATCATGGTCTCCATCACTATTTGTCCTGGGCTCCATCATGGTCTCCATCCCTGTCCATCTTGGTCCTCATCTCTGTCTGTCCCAGTCCCCATCATGGTCCCCCACCGTGTCCATCTGTGTCCTTCCCAGTCCCTGTCCCAGTCCCCATCCCATGGAGCCTGGGTCTCTGGGAGCAGCTGTGGGTGATGCTGTGGGGCTGGGCAGTGGTGCGGGAGCCCTGGCACCCTCTGGACACGGCTCCTCCTCCGGTGCTCAGGAGGCTTTGCCTTTGGGAAGCGCCTTGCTGGGGATTGCACTCTGCTGGTGATGCTCTCTTCCTGACGGAGTCCGGCTCCGCCTGGCCTGCCTGGAGAGCACACATATTTTCCTGATTAGTTTTCAATTAATGGCCTCAAAGTCTTTCTGCCTGAGCAGTGGGAGAAAATTTTTTGTGCATGTATCAGCATGACAAATAAGACTGAATTAGAATCTCTGCTTAAGCCCTGGTACGTAATTAGGCTGGAAACTGCTGCCCAGGAGCTTGGGGTGGGGAGGAAAATCCTTCATGTTGAAATAACCCTGCAGTGGGAGGAGATGGATCCTCCATCAGCGCGGAGCCAGCGGGACCCCGGCTCCCCTGGCTCAGAGGACAAGGCTCTTTATCCCCAAAGTGCCTCATTCTGTAACCCCAGCAGGACTCTCAGCCGCTCCAGGACCTCCCTCCTGCAAAAGCAACGAAAACAAAGCCCAGGCCTTGGTTGAATTAATCTTGCTTCAAACCCAACAGAAACTTGCAAGAAAAAGAATTAATTATTCACTAAGCTCTAAAGATAATAAAGATAAAAACGAAGCTTGGATTTCGAGACAGAAAATAGTTCCTCTGCTGTTCAAATATAAATTAGGAGTGCATATAAATGCTACACGACTTAAAATTCATTTTAATTTCTAAGCAGCCATACAATATTCATAGTCACATAAGTGATTTCATGTCTCACCCCTGAGATGTCTGCGTTGGCACTGTAGGTAAATAGCTCCAGTGCAATACACCTGGAACACGGAGGAGCTTCCCAGCCTTATCTTGAATGGATGGCTTTTGGAGAAAGGATGTATCACAGAAGCATGGAATTGTGATTGTTTAGGTTGGAAAAGACCTTTAAGATCATCAAGTTCAACCGTTAACCTGGCACTGCCATGTCCACTACCAAACCATGCCCCTAAGTGCCACATCTACACATCGTTTAAATTCCTCTTGGACTGTGTGACTCCACCACTGCAACAATGAAGTTGATGGGATGGACTGAGGACACCTTGCTCATTGCAGCAGTTAATTCAAAACTACAGAGGAAAATCCATGCGGGCGAATGGACCCGCCTGCGGCGATGGATCCTGCCTCTGGTCACTCACATCTGCTCCGGTCTGGTCTCTGTAACAGCCCCTGTCACTGCTGCTGGCACCCAGACATTATGTCTTTGGAAAAGCAGAAAGAATTATTAGCATGCTAGAGATTTATATTACTTGACAGCTGTTGCCTCCCTTGGTACTTACAGTGCTCAACCTCAAGCTGCCCCTCTCCCTGACCAGGACTTTGTCCCGCTTGCGGAGATTCCCGTATCTGCCGCCGGTACTGGCGGCTTCGGTCACCAACCAGGGACTGTTCAATCTTCCATCACACAGGCACAATTTCACCTACTTACTGCAGCAGTTGTCCTCCGACATGGGATGGACCGTTGACTTTTGCCTCCACCCAGGTTTTTCCCATTGCAGCCTGAGAGGGATGGGAGATGGGAGATGATGGGAGATGAAAGACAATGAGAGATGGGAGATGATGGGAGGTGGGAGATAGAAAATGGGGCTGGGGGCACTGGGAGCTCTTCCCTCCCCACTCATCCTCCTGGGCCTGGATGCGGAGCTGTCTGTGTCCCCAGATGGCAGCTCCAGGGGGGTTTTTGTTGGGATTTTCAGCTGTGGCTGCTCTGGCTGTTGGTGGGATCGGTGTGAGGCAGGCGCCTTGGGATGCACATCTGTGGGGGGTTGCCACTGAGCGCTGAAGCTATTTGTCTCTGGAACAGCATGAAAACGAGGGGAAAAAATATTATCTGCATTTTTACCACGTATTTTTGTAAGTGTTGTGCAGGGAGAAAAAAAAATGTGTGTAGAACAAATTAGTTTGTCATGAAGAAGCTCGCTGCTGAAACGTTGAGATGCAGATAACGCAGGGAAAGCTTTTGAAACCAAATGCCCAGCTGCACTGACAAGGCCATTTTCGTAAATGCTGTTCAGAACAATTTAAACAATTAATTTTAGCATTTAATGGACACTTGCACTATCTGCTGGAGCAGAAATGAGTACGTGTCTTCCATTACCTGCCACACTTCTCCTATTCCTCATCTTCTCACCACCATTCCCCGCGGGCGAGACAAGGCATATGTTAATCGAAATTGCAGCTGCAAAAAAAAATAGGGGAAAAGGAAGAAAACCGGTGGATTTCATGTTTTTGTTGGCCCTGTTTTCCACAGAGGGAATGTGATGCTTGACTATTTACAAGCAGAAAACTGTCAGGGGATACAAGGGCTATTCCAGAATGAAAACAAACTAACTGCAGCGCATGTTATACAAATGGAGGTGGAAAGTGAACCCATGTTGGTTTTGCCTGTTAAGCCCTTGTCCGTGGAGAGAAGAGGAACGTGGCTCACAAAGCTCCAGCCCCTGAGAACAGGAATCTGCTACCAGGTTCTCAAGGACGAACACGCTGAGAGCTGCCTGGCTCTGCTGCCCTGGTGTGTCCTATGCGGATGGTGGAGCATCCTCCACATCCCACCTGCAGCTCCAGGCAGGTGATGTCCAGAGGCTCTGGGATGCTCCAACCAAGATTCAGGGCTGCATCACCACCTCCTGCTCTCATATGTCCATTGCTCCCAGCAATGGTGCACAATTAATTCTGTTGCTCGCTCCTGCAGCACAACAATCATTGCGGGAGCATCCTCCCATGCAGACGGACGTGCCCTCCAGCCTTGCTGGTCCCCCCCATCCTGCCCAATCCCCATCATCCCTGCCTGGTCTCCGCCATCCCTGCCTTGTCCCCCCATCCCTGCCTTGTCCCCCCATCCCCGCCGGCCTCTCTCCGTAGATGGCAGCAGCAGCCCGTGGTGTGCAGAGCGCGGTGCCTCAGTGCTGCTTCCTGAGCAGACGCTGCCGATCACCCTGAGGATGCCAAACGTGGGCTGCAAAATGGCTCCTGGCACCGGGCAGGGGCGTCTGAGAAGGTTTCGGGGAGAAAGAGGGCGACCGAGGCAGGAAGAAACCAACCATCAGCTTCATATTCAACCGCAATTGCCTTAATTTGCTTCTTTGGGTAAAGAGGGGCAGGCTCAGGAGTGCTCTTGCTCCTGCCATTTGCTCGCTATCGAGGCAGCATTCCTCCTTGATCTGAAAATGATTATTTTTCTTGACAAATCCTCCTGCTGCCGCTTTTTCTATTAATCTCCCTCTGTCTCTTCAGAGCAAAGAGAATTACAGAGGCTGCTCAGGGGCCCACTTGCTCATCTGTCCTTGAACCTGGCTGGCAACCCGTTGTTAGCAGAATTGAGCAAATAGCAGAGAATATTTCTACAAATATTCTCTCGAATTTGAAAGCAAATTTTCATCCAGCAGCACCCGCAGCCTCTTTGTGCTCCCATCCCGGGAATGCCGCCGCGTTTGCCCTAGGCAAGCAGAAATACAGGAAGCAGAACTCATGCTTCTGTCAACTCCAAAAGCGAGCATTATTTCTGACTAAAAATATGCAGTTTGAGCAACGATTAAGTGGTGATTAATTTCAGGGTTAGAGGAAGGGGGGGGCCCCCCCCAGCCTCTGATGCTCGGAGCAGCGTGAGGTCCTCGGTACCAGGTCGGCTGCAGGACAGACCTTGGGCATCCCTGTCATCACGCCGCTGGCTGCAGCGCTCTACAAGAGCCTTAAAGAATGGAGCTGTTTGGCAATTCAGACAAAACAGGCAGCCGGAATTTGGGATCCAGGCTTAAAGCCCCTATTATTTTCTGCTGAACACTTAGGAGAGCCTAATCCAATTGGCCATATGGTCGTGGGCTCCCTCCAATCTAATTCACTCATCCCTTGGGCATATTGAAGGGGAAAGGGGGGGGGGAAATTGAAAAAATGTAAATCACATTTTAATAGACTCATAAAAATACACGAAGTGATGACCGAGAAAACTTATCAGATTTTATGGGCATGTGGGTTGCTCAACAGAATATGGAAATGCCACTCAAACAGCAAAGCTGCCCTCACGGAGAACTTCACAACATAATCCAATTGATGCCGCTCGCTAGACAGAGCAGAGGAGTAATTGACGCCGTCTGCATCGCTGTCACCTCTGCTTCCCACAGGTGCCACTCAGCCTGGCTGGCACGGCACAGCCCTTCCCTGGGGACAAGAGAGCCCCCGGGTCAGCCCAGCCACATTCCAAGGCACGAAGGGTGCTGGGAACGGTGTCAGGGCAGCGGCTTTCCCCGCCGTGGCGATGGCGTCGTGGTCACCAGCATCCCAATTCCGAATCCTTCCAACGGGAGGGCAGGAAGGTGTTAAAATAAATAGAGAGAAGGTTTATCTCAGGTCTACAGGGCCCCTGATCAGCGCATAGAGTATTTACTGTTCCCATTGACACGCACTGATACACCCAAAGCCTGTGAGGATGGGGGCTGGGGTCTGCTCCTGGCAGGTGAAATCCAGCTCCTCAGTGAGACACAGCCCCACTCTGGGTGCTCTCCCCACCGGCACAGCGGTGCTGCAGAGCCAAATGGAGATGTAAAGACAGTCTGGGCAGCAAAGTGCCCAATGCCCAAATCCCCTCTCCTGGGGCAGCCTGCATGGATGACGACTGCCCCAAAGAGCAAAGGGTGCAGGATTCAGCCAGAAATGAGCACGCAGGAGTAGTTGGCAAATGCTTTGAGACCCCATTCCCCAGATTTCTGGTGGCTGTACAGCTGTAGAGTGTTCTCACCGATGGTAATTTAGCCAGTGACTGTTACTGGGAACAAAGGAAATATTTGAAGCTTTGACAGAGGATTGTGGAAAAGAAAATAGATGTTGTGCAGGTGAGTTGGTAAAGTTCACTCCTCTAATTGCTCTGTAATTGTTCTGCCTTATAGTGGAGTTCTCTCTTGAGCCTGTTTTTGCTTGAATAAAGAGCTGTTTTGTTGGAAGAATTTAATTTTTGCCATTATGTTGTCCAGCACAGTCCAGCTCTGGGTACTTGCCACCAATTATCCGCCTGCTATAAAGCTAATGTTGACACAGAGGTCCTCAATGCATCGACTCTGGGAATCTGCCAGGAAGGCTGGTTTCAAGCAGAATAATTAGTGGGCATGGATATACATGTAAGATGCCCTTGAACTGATGGACTGTCTTTATTCACTAGGATGTGATCAATTCTGAGGCTTTTCTTTTAGACAAGCCCTTGAATTTAATTCCATTCTGTACAGTAAGGATTTCTTGTCTGAAATTCACTTTGCATCATGAGAGCCCTGTCTGAGCTCCCCCATTAGCTATTCTTTCCCCTCATCTGAGAGTCTTAAAGCACTTTACATGGATTAACTAATTAGCTCTCTTCATAACCCAGGCTTTAAGTTAATTTCCCCATGTGCATTATAAGGACAACGCTGATGAACAAATCATGCTTCCCCCAGCATTTTCACCTATCGGTGCTGCAGGTAGCACTGGGGTGGTTGAGATTAGAGAGAAAGGAGCCCCAAACCTTATGGGAGGGTGACATGAAAACCAAGCAGATACAAACCTCACTGGTGTACCTGTGCTCGCTGTTGTGCCTTTCCTATCCCCTGTGTTTCCCCTGCTCGGGGCTGCAGAAGCACTCCAACACTGGCTGGAGAGCCAGCACAACTCGGATGGGGAGCACTGGGAAGCCCTTCTAGTGATTTAAGGAACGTTGTGCAAAGCTTCTGGCAAAAGAGCAGGAGGAAAAACCCAAGAACAGTGTGAGAAATGAGGGGAGAGGAGGGCAGGGAGGAAGATCCGGCAGAAGGGCAGTGGAGGAATTGATCTGGAAATAAAGGTGATGCAGGCTGCCATGGAGGGGCTGCCCGGGGCGAGGGTTATTTAAATCGCAGCAGAGCACCCGGAGTCTCAGCCTGGGAGGAGATGGAGATGCTTTTAAATCCTCTCTGTGCCCCTTGGCCCTGCTGCAGCCCGGGGCTTGCTCCGGGCACAGGGTAGCACAGCTTGTGCATCCCAGTGCTGCTCCATTGCGGTTCTTCCCAGCACTTGATGGTCACGATGTGCAGAGGCTTCCAGCTGGGCTATAGATTCAAAACTTACCTTGGAACTGAGTTGTGGAGGTGGAGGCTGAGTGGGAAGAAACCTCCATTTCCTCCTGTCTTATGGAGCTGGTGAGAGAATGGCAATTCTGAGCATTCAACTGCGTGACAAAAATAAACCCCTTACAGAAGGGATGTCCTCCTCTCTCAAATTCTGCAGTTTCAAAAGAGATTACTACAGGCTTTTATAATTCTATCCAGGCCTGCTGATTTCATCATTGTTATTGTGTCTGCAGGTCCTTTCCTGAAGGATGGGATTGGAGTTACTCAGTCCAAGCCAGGCAGTGATGCCTGATTGGGGCTTTTTGCTTCGGATGGAGGTGTTTGGGCAGATCCAGTGTTCAGACCCTGGCCCTCTCCTGCACCCTACCCTGCTGAAGGACGTGGCAGGGAAGGGACGTTTTTCTGGGACACCAGGAAACCCAGTTCTTCCTGAATTACCTCATCTAGAAATAACAGCCTCCCTTCCTCTGCCCCCATCCCTCTGGCTTCATGCACCTGGGAATCACTGTAATATAAAGGCTATGCACTAATAGCTGCCCACCTGCAGGGATGAATATACCCATTTAATATCCGACTGTGCAGCCTGCCTGCTTTCTGTTGAAAACATGTCTCAAACGTCTGTAAGAACAGGGCACAGCAGCACGCTGCGATGGGTAATCTGCTTCTGCAGGCAGCAGTGGGGGGACCACGTCCATGTGTGCGCACAGTGAGCGTGGACATCCCAACCTGTGGTTTGCAGAGGGGAGCTGCTGCAGGCAGCCGTGGTCCAGCGGGCTCATCACAGGGCTGCACTTTTATGTCCAAATCACTCCTGCTGCCATTCACCTGGAGCAGCTCCGTCTGGCACAAGCAGAGGGATAAAACCTCGGTGTTTGTGCTTGTCTCACCTCTCTCCTGCTATTCCCAAGGGCTGTGATTTTATGTTTGTTTAGAGATAATTTCACTCCCCCTGACTTTACAAGCCACTCCAGCTCACTTGTATGGACAGTTCAGTACACTGTGTACATGAAAGGGTAGTTTACTACTGCTTATATACTCTTGAGGCAATAGGAATAACTGCTGCTATATATTAAATGCCACAGTATAAAATAGAAGAAGGAAATGCGTTTTTTATTTCTTTCCTTTTATAAACTCCTACTCATGTTCAATTGCTGTTCTTGTAAGTTATGAAAAGGTTTATTTTTTGGTAAGCATGTTCTACTTCAGCATCCAAAAAAAGAGCAGCGTGTAAAGGGAGGATACAATACCTCTTGGCAGATCCTGGAAAGGAGTGGGCACGAAGGAGGGGAAGAGATTCATCTGAAGGAGGAAGCGAGTGAAATTAAGGGCTGGGATTTACACTGAACAGCAGGGAAATGTGCTAACAGGGAGAGCCATTAGGCACAGAAGAGTTTCTAAAGAGAAAGGCTGTTATGCCGGGGCTGTAATATTTGGGAAAAATTAATAAACTGTAGCCTGTGGGAAGCCGGCAGGGATTCTGGACCCTGAATCATCTGCCACCCAAGGGCTGGCTGTACCACGGCCACATCCCCATGGAACAGGCTGGGGACAACCTGCATCTCCAGTGTGACATGCAGAGGTCCCCTGTGTCCATTCCCATGGCCCATCCTCCTGGGTGCTGTGTGACAGCAATAAACATCGGGGTGCACATATGAGTGTTGAAAAGCCCTGTTCTTGTTAGGACAGGCAGCCCCACGGGAGGGGAATTACGTCTTTCAGAGGATGCTTCTGTGCTGCTTGCAGTGGCACACGGGCTTGCTCCTCCCTGGGAGGCAAAGCAGAGCCCATCCTGCTAATTCTGCTTTTCCTTTTGGCTGTGGTTTAGGGAGCCTGTGGAAGCTGCGAGCAGCGATGCAAACCCCCTGTGCTGCTGAGGAGCCCTCACAGGTCACAGGGAAGTCAATTCTCTCCTCTGATGAAGCCATTGGTGATGCTGCTCCGCTGGGGCCAGAGGCTAAATGCAGGGCTGGTGACCAAGAGCCCTTCTGGGATGTGAGCAGGTGGTTTGGTCACAGCCTTATCATTTATGTCGCTAAGAAGTGACCTTTCCCCACCTGGTCGAAGGGGCTGACTGATGGCACAGGGCTGATGGCAGCTGTAAATCTTGGTCTGAGAATGAGTTAGAGGTAGGAATTTATTGCTGCACCTCCAGCAGGTGGTAAAACCCACTGTAAATCTCTGAAAAGCTTGTCAGGATGCTAATGGATTGATCTCCCGATGCTTAAATTTCACAGCTTCCAGTTCTCCTGAAATGTCACCTGGAGGACTCTCTGCAGAAGGACATGGGAATAGAAACAGCCTTTGGTGAGCTCTGACCGTGGGGACAGCCCCAAGGTCTAGCACCAGAGGGAAGAAACATGGTCTTGTAGCTGAACCCCAGCCCAGGGCTTAGCTCCTGAGCAGGGCTCAGCTCCCGCTCCACTACCAGCCAGCCCATGGTCCCATGAGCAGGCTGATGTGTTGGGATGCAGGTTCCATCTTCATGGTGCGGGGGATGTCACTGCCTGGATGGACACACACCCCACTGGCACTGCTCTGCTGCTCTCCCTCCGGTGCTGCCTTTGGACACCACGGATTCCCCAGCACCAGCCCCACATCTGGGGGGCAGCCTCCCCTGTCCCAGCACTCATCCCCATTGCGTTGAGCAGCACAGGCGGAGGAGTGAGGAGCAAAGCTTCACTCTGGGGAGGCTGCCTGTGGCACAGGAAAGGTGTCAGGTCAGAGCCTGGAGCCTGGGCAGCAGCAGACAAATGGGACGGGGAATGAGTGGCATCAATTTTACCTCTGCCTTCATCAGGTAACGGCGCTTGGCAGCACCCTCCCTTGGAGAAGGAATGATGATCCCTATTTATCTTGTCTGGCGTCTCAGCTCTGGAAGCATTTTTAATTCAGTTTCTCCATTTCTCCCCTCTTTTTGTCTTCATAGTTTTAAGTCCCATTAAAATCTGTCTTGTTGGCTGCTTTGTAAGAAACCAGCTCTGGCAGGCAGAGAGAAGTATTTCAGGTATTTCTCTTCCAAAGGTCCATCCTGACTGGAAGCAAGTTAACCCGTTGCTATTTCTAAGCTACTTCCATTATATTTTCTTTCATTTCTTTGAGTAAATGAAAGGAAAAGAAAGATTCCTGTTCTTGTTACAGGCCTGAGATCAGATTTGCACAATCACATGAACGCACAGGTGGGTTCACCCTAAGCTAATCCATGGCCCAGCTCAGCCAACCTCATCTGACACCATTTCATAACTCATCTGTCACAAACATTTACTCCTTACATGCATTAACATCCCCAAACTGTGTGTTGTGAACTCCAGACAGAGCACAGCCCATAAACATAAAGGAAACAGATAAAAGAGTGCAGGGGGCATCACTGCTCTTCCAGCCACTGCTCAGTGGATACAAACCCAAGCAGGGAATGTCCAAAGTTTTCTCTTTATAGGAGTAAATTTACCTTTTCAAAGGATCTGGGGCAGAAGCTCTTCCCTGTGAGGGTGCTGAGGCGCTGGCACAGGGTGCCCAGAGAAGCTGTGGCTGCCCCATCCCTGGCAGTGTTCAAGGCCAGGTTGGACACAGGGGCTTGGAGCAACCTGCTCTAGTGGAAGGTGTCCCTGCCCGTGGCAGGGCATTGGGACTGGATGAGCTTTGAGGTCCCAACTCACACGATTCCTTGATCCTATGAAATACCTGAAGTTGTTATTCCAGGGTAGTGGGAGATGGCACAAGAATATCAAATTGGATGATTTCTAACCCAGGTTTGCTTCCCAGGTTGAGCCTGTCTGAATCATCCTCAGCAGAGCTCCTGCCACCGCTTGGAAAGAAGGAAACTTTTTCCCTAAATCTGGTTCTAATAAGCAGCCTGACTTTCTGCTCACCTCCCCAATGGCTTGTAATGCTGACAGACACTGACCTAATGATGCATTTTACAGTGTTAATGCTATTACCAAACTGCTGTTGGCTCAGAGCTTTTAATGCATTAACTGGCTTTTGCTCTGGCGGGACTGTACATTCTCAGTGTGCAAATAACAAGAAACAAAATATTTAACAAAGTCTTGTGGAATTCCAATATCATGTCATTGATTTTTGAGTGTCTTGGACTTCAAGAGCTTAAACGTTATTGGTTTCTGTCATTAAGGATTGAAGCAGTGGGGCTGTGAAAATCTGCAAGGCAAATGAGTAAATATTAGTGCTGTTATTTCCCTTCTTGTGCTGGCACTGCCTTGCTCCCAGTAAGCTGCAGCACCACAGGAGAGGCCAATCAACTGAAATAAACTAAATTAAGAGTGGAAAAATATTAAGAAGAAAGACACAGACGAAGAGGTTTGCCAGCGCCCGAGGCTCGCAGCAGGGAATGCTGGCGCTGAAGGCTCAGCCCCACCAGGCAGCTGCTCATCCCCAGTGGTTTGGGTCAGGATGGACCCAGCCTTGGTGCCACTATGCACTGTCCCCTTAGAGGTGTCCCTAACCCATCACAAGGGGCCTCAGCATCATCCCCTTTTCCAGAGGGAGGGACCAGAGGGGCAGCGAGGGCTCAGGGCACCCGGCAGGTCTGTGGGTGACCATCTGCTGGGCTGGGAAAAGATTTTCAGAGGAGGGAAAACAAGCTGTCAGGGATGACTAGAGGTTAGCATGCAGATCATCTCCTGCACAAACAGAGTATCATAGCATGCAAATGTCATTTGTATTGTGATCATTAGCTTGAGCTGTGGGGGGTGCCTTCTATCAGTTAAATTCTTCCAGGGGCTCCCACAGAGAAGAGGAGAACTTCGTAAGTGCACACTGGCATTTAAGAGATGGCTGCCTGCTCCAAGCAGATGTTCCAAGGATTAAATAGCTCAGTTTGAAGACAGCTTCGAATTCAAATTAAAAAAGCTGCAATATTTATGGGCTGCTCTGCATGTGCAGGGAACCCGAGAGGAACACATGATGTCTGGGAGCTAAAGGTACAACCAGAAACATACCTTCTAACACACACTTTGTCCCTGCCTGTGGCAGGGGGTTGCAACTAGATGAGCTTTAAGGTCTTTTCCAACCCAAATCAACTGGAGACCTCAGTGGGAGCTGGGCCCTGCCTTGCCCTATCCAGCACAGCATGCAGCCAGAGAAGGACCAGCAGCACAGACAACCCTCACCCATCTTTCCCTCTGTCACTGAATTGATCTCAAGCTCAGGGGACGCAGCTGATGCTGCCCTTTTCTGCCCCAGCACAGCCACACTCCTCCCCTGCTCCTCCTCCTGCTTCCCTTTAACTCTGCTGACCTCCGAGCTGCCCACTCCTTCCTCAGGATGAGTTATCCTTTACATCCTTTAGCCTCTCCGCAGGGGGCTCCTATTTCTAAGGCTTCCTACAAGGGGGCTGTGTGCATCTCGGTGCCTGCAGGAGCTGGCACAGGGTAGGGAGGTGGGGAAGGGTCAGCTCTGCGGTCAGTGCTAAAGGAGGGGCTGAGGAGGAGAGGAAGCAAAGCCTCAGGGTTGCTCCTCCTCTGTGCTCCCCGGGAGATCCTCTCCAGAGGCTCTGCAGGTCTCTCTGCCCTTCGATGGAGAAATCTCTGCTTTGCCCCTGCACATGGGCGCTGCTGCGCGGCCCTGGGCCAGCGCAAGCAGCAGTTTGTATTGCTGCAGAGCCCGCTATAGATGGCAGCATTGATGAGCCAGAGGCTCCCGCTCCTCGGCTGGCTTTATTGAGATAATTAATATACACAATACAACGGGAAACATGATACAGATAATTCTGAGCACAAACTCTTCCCTCGCTGTACCTGTATCTCAGAGTTCTCCATTGGGAGCGGCTGAGAGCCTTTGCGCCCGGTGAGGCTCCTGGGACCATCCATCTCCTCCACCCTGGTTTGGGTCACTGTTGCCTTCCCATATGGGCTCTGCTCCTCAGGGAGGTTTTATCACCCAAGCTCCTGCCAGGCAGCACTGGATGAGGTGCTGCTGCTTCCACAGGCTGTTTGGGAGTGCTGTACGCAGAGGAAGAGACAAGATGAGACAGGGATGGGAAGGTCTCATGGATAGGTTTTTCCAGCCCTTGCATCTATAATATTTGTAGTGACTGATGGTAAGTCAAATGCGGTTTGTGATTCAACCTAATGAACCCGAAGCCCTAAATCACACCAGGCTGCCAAGTGAAGTGCTTTAGCCTCCTGCCCTCGCCGCTGTAAACAGAGAACATCTCCAGGCTCCTGGGAGCAATTTAATGAACTGCCTGATGCTGCCAACAGACTTTGGTGTGTTTTGTGTCCCTCCTGTGAAAGTCCCTTGCCCCTTTCCTCATGCTTTCTGCAATGTTTTCTTGTAATTGCTGCCCTTCTTCTGGGGAAAACTACAGAGAAGAGCAGCTGGGCAGGCAATGGGCTTGTTAAGTGCTGCTTTTCTGCAGTTATGGCAGCGTGATGCAGAGCTGGGACGTGCCGCAGCGGCGGCTGTGCCGGAGCAGAGGGGAAGGGAAGCTCCCCAGCCCCACATACCTCCTGGGAGGGAAAAGGGGGCAGAGGGAATGCTATCTGGGGACCAGGGCCTCTAATCCCTGCCCCAAAGGGGAAGGCTGCCGAGCAGCAGCGGGCTAGGTCAGCTTCCCATAGTGGTTAAGGGAAGAAAATGCCTGCTTAGGACACAGACAGTAAGAATAAAGGTGTATAAGATCCCATCCAAAGCCTCTCAACAAGTTTCCTATTTATTTTCCAGACACAATACACTTGTTGTAGGCTTCTGTTTTACTCATAAGGGGAAAACCCTTTATTTATTTATTTACCTAATTGAGAACCCTGGTGGAAAACAAGCTTTGCTTTCAGAAGCAATTACATTCCATCTCTTAACTGGATTAGGTAAGTTGATAAAACTCCAGTGGAGAAATATTTGCTCATATTTAATCATTTGTTGACTTGGCACCTCACAAAATAAAGCAAAATTAAATCAAAATGTGTAAAGGGCAACCCGCTTGCTGATAAATCCTCCCCACTCTGAGCACTTTATTACAGGAGCAACGATCCATTAGCTCTATTCATAAATTAGAATCATGCGTTCACTTTATGGAGTTGCAAATTGTCGGCTGCCGCCGTTATGTCAAAAATACCCTGTGCCAAGAGTGCACCATGATTATTGTGTGTATTGTCTGCCCTCAGAGGAAGTCCAGACACTTTAGGATTAGGCAGTATGGAAAGCAAAAGGAATTCAAGCCCTTTCTCTCTCTTTCTATTTTGGCTGCTTGCAAAAACAAAGCAATCAGCATGCTTGCATGTTAACATAGTTTGAAGACACAGGATGAATACTCTATTAGTGCCCTGAAAACCACCCCCCAGCATCTATCGATCATAGCCTCTTTGTTATCTGTGTCCAAGTGAAGGAATACAGCCCTTGAAATGAGATGAGGCCATCAATATTCTCCCTGGGTGTACATGCTGCTGTAGCTCTGGATTGCAGGTTGGATCACCACCCCAGGAGCTTTCCATTATTTCTTAGTCCAAAAAGAGGGAGCACTGTGTTCCTGCTTGCCACTGCTCCCTATATGCTGGTAATGGGGAAATAAAAGGCTGTAGTGTTACTTGTAGTTCACTATAGTCAGCTATAATGACAGAAAAACAATAGGTCTTGGGGGAATTACAGC
>NW_009940448.1:31379-48796 GCF_000696875.1 Nestor notabilis | reverse complement strand
GGTTCAGCAAAGTATTGACATCATTAGCCCCAATAAGTCTTGCTTATTTCTGCCCTGGATGGGACTTCCAAATGCACTGAAATCAGCAGCAGATCCCAGGCAAACCCCAGCCTGGAGTGATGAGCTTGGCCAGCCCGTGCCTCACACAAAACCTGCCCTGTGCAGCTGATGATGCTCAAAGCCAGCCCAAAGCACGGCCAGAACCTCCTCTCGGCTGTCCCCACCACTGAAGGGCACTGCCGTGGTTTGAGGGGCATGGTTTTGGTCAGCAGATCCCCTGGGATCACAGCTTGAAGCGATCCCTGAAGCTGTTGGCGTGAACAGAGATGTCTCATTAAACTGTCAGGGCGAACCGGGATGCTGCCAGAGCCACTGTGTGGAGGCTTTGACAGGTAGCTGGAAGGTGCTACTGTGCTTTTATTTAGCAATTAGTAAAGCCCATAGACGGAATCTAATCCTGAGGGGATGATTTCTGCTTGGCTGGGAGGGAGAATGTGTCTGGAGACGTCCTGGGTTGGAGCTGGGTTTCCCCAGCACCCAGACTGTGCATCACTCTGCAGCAAACACCAGATGCTGTGTTGGATGGGGCCACAGGGTCAGATCCTGCCCTTGGCCCTGACCCTTGGGCATTCAGCTTTCCTGATGCCCTGGTGTGGGGACATTACTGCTGGCTCACCAATGGCTTTATGCCACAGCAGCCTGGGAAGGTATGGCTGGAGCAGGAATTAGAGACGTATCTGCTGTGGCAGGGATGCAGGACTGTTGTGTGGAAGGTGACAGGAGAGGCCATGGGGACTTGACAGCATCTCCCCCTATACAGCCCCCCCGGGGTGGCAGTCAGCAGGGGATGAGCACTGATCGAGGGTTTAACATCCAAGCAGCGGCAGGAAGTCATCTTAGTAGTCAAAAAGAATTCTAAACACAAATGTAATCCCACAGAAGTCATGTGCCCTAATAAAAGAATATAAATACCTTTAGTAGCTGCTCGGAAGCTGCACACTTTAGCTGGGATAAATCTGTTTATGCAGGAAAAGTCCCTGTCACGATGAGTGTAGTGCTTTGCTTGTTAGAGGCTTCAATTCCAATTTAGTTCAGCCCTCACTGAATACACTTAGTCATGAGGGGCCCAAGGAACACAACAGGGCTATGCTTAGTATGTTAAATCATTCACTGAGAGGCAGCTCTGAGCAATTCGTTTATTTTATGGAGGTTTATTTTCTATGTTATTATACAGTTCAGTTGCGCCACAGGAGATGTGTGCCCAGATGCCCCTGTGTGCACACACACACAAACCTGCACATATCCACAGGCTCTCTGGTGTAGCTTCAGTAGAGCAGCAGTTGCACGGGGTGTTTGGAATGTGCTTCAATGATGCTCAGCCTGGGAAGTATCACAGAGAAAACTCCAATGTCTCAGAAAAGGTCTGGAGTAGGCTTTGGGCAGTATTTTTGCAGTTATTAATGTGCTCTAAAGGACCATTTTGCTCCTTTTGTGGGATCTTAGCTCAAAATGGGGTCACTGCCTGGGATTCCGTGGAAAAGCCTCTGATTTCCCTAAAGTGATGACTGTGAAAAGCAGCTTGTGGAAAACTTTTACAGACATTCCTATTTCCTGAAGATCCGCCACAGGATATGTTTGCATTCAACCCTGTGGCTGTGCGTCGGGTCTCCTCCGCGTTGGTGCAACGGCCAGAGCACTGCAGGAGAGATGTCTGGATCAAGCACGTGGTGCAAGGTGGTGTGGGCTCGCTTTTGGCCCCATCGCTCAAGCCGATGCTCTTCAAAGACTGGAAGATCTGGAGAAGGCAAAGACTGAAAGATCCGGAGGAGGCGCTGCCAACGGGAAGGATCACACAGTGGATTTTCTCTTCTTCGGACCCACAAAGCAACGCCGTGTTTTAAGCTCCCCTCCAAGGCCAAACACACTCAATTCTGAGGCTTTAGCAGTCCTGTGTGCTGGAGGCTGCAACAGCTCAGGGGCTGTGCAGAGACAGGGCTGGGTGACCCTCTGCTTCCAGATGTGCTAATTTAAAATGATGGTTAATAACCCCGTCTCACCTGCATGGGCAGAGGAATAAAATAAAAAGAGGTTCTGCTTTATTTATTCTTCTTAATATGAAATTCATGCCCTGATTGCCTTTGCTTTCTCCAGCCAGGCTTCTGGGAGGTAAGAGGTTCAGTTCATGAATCTGAATTTGGGGAAGCTTCATCTTTTGAGCTTTCTGTTCAGGGAAAGTTACTTGATAGCCAGGGAGCCAAGGGCGAAATACATTATTGAAAGAAAAGCTTCCTTTTTAATCTAGATCTTTGAGATGAAAAAAGGTTATTTCCAAGAGTCTGTCCAGCGTATCTTGAGGGCTTCTCCTTCCCATACAATAGCGAGTGGGAGGGAGGGAGGAGGGAGGAAGGAGCCTCGGTCAGAAACAGAGGCTGCTGGTTCTCTCTCAATTACACCAGCATCCCATCTCCTGACAAGGGAATAGCAATTCCCCTCACAAAGAAGTGCTTGGAGGCTGACGGCAGAAAGAGGAGAAAGTAATTATGGCTTAAATGTGCAAACAGTGACCCCTGGGAGCAGCCTGGCAGAGCGCAGGGGGCTACTCACATGAGTAATGTGTGAGTTAGCGCTCTGCCACCCAGGAAAGCACTTACACTGGAGCCCTGGTCCTTCTGAATTCAATTTATTGAATGCTGTTTAAGCACATATTGAAGCCCAGAAAATAGAATGCCAGGACCTCTGGGGAGGGGTGGATGCTGGGGAGTTTGCACTTGAGAGGCTCGTGGTTTGCTGTCAAGAGATCCATGAAGCCCTGCACGAGGAACACATTTGCAAGGGCTTGTTTTCTTCTGTTGCCTCACCACCGAAGAGCTTTGGAGCAAGGCAAGGACAAGAAGCCTTTTTCTGGAGAGATGGTAAAACAGGTAGTGCCACGTTCTGTGCTGCTGGAGAAATACCCTGTGCCTTAGTGCCAAGTCTATATGGGTGCTTTATGCTGCTCTGCTCTGCTTTGTTGCTGCTTGGAGGGAGCAATTGGGCTCCCTGGGAGCAGTCCCTGATTAACCAGGACTGTATCAGATGCTCCCTGGTAAATGACCCTCTCTCTGCAGGGAAGAAAACAAGGCAGGGTGGCTGGAAACAGCCTGGGCTCTGCTTCACAGGGGATGTAGCTGCTTTCCCAGTGGGTGACCATGGGGAGGATGGAGATGAAACCCTATTCCCATTGCCCCGTGTGGCTGAGTGGAGGAGCTGGTCCCCTCATGAGGCAGTGGAGAAAATCTTGCCAGAGTCAGAGCCGTGCTTGGGAGAAACCTGTTTTTCTCTCTGACCTGGAAATAATCCAGATTTGCCTCTGCTCCCAATTTAAAAACGTTCTCTTGCCACGGTCAATTATTTTAAATCCTCTCTGTGGACTGTGCTGTGCTCAAGGAGCTGGCAAGAGCAGGAGCTGTGTGTCTGGATCTGCACAGGGAAACAGGGAGCGACAGGCTCCGGCTCCTCTCTGGGGATGCCATTAGGTAAGATCTATGTGCAGGGATGGAAATGCAGTAATTCTGCTGTCAGCACTTTTCCCCACTAACATTCACATAGCCATGCTCCTCTCCACACTTGTAGATAGCTTTTGGGGCTCGCTGTATTAAAAGGAAGCTTGTGATCCTGCCACTTAGATGGCAAACACTAAATGAGACATTCTTGCTCCAAAGGATGCATTTACTTTCCTTTTGGTTGCTGTGTTGGCTGCAGGCTGACAGACCCTCAGCATCCTGCATGCCCTCCACTGGCCAGATTGCATCTGGGTTCTGCCATGCCCAGCTGAGCAGGAACATCCCAACTTCAGGGAGTTTCACACTTATTGCAATGCAGGCTCCATGTCTTCCATTTAGTTTGACTCACTGAAATGCCATTAAGCTGGGAGGAAATGTAAAAACCTCTGCTGGCATTCAGAGAAACAGAATGACGCTAATATGGTATTCAGAGCAAATTATCTCTTCTACCTGGTTTTACAAGGAACAAAACCTCAAGTCCTGGGATTCGGGCTCCCTGGCAAAACTAATTATAAGATATTCATAAATGTAAAGTCTTAGTTATGCAAAGAAGTCTTCTAAATAATATTAATGTGTTCTTTCCTCATTGAACAGAAAGTCTTTAAATTAATTCATTTTTAACTTTGCGGGTATTTGAATGTGCTGATGGAAAGAGGCAGCCTGGAGAACTGAGGGGATTCAGGGATGGGGAAGTGGAAACTAAGGGAGAAAACTTGTAAGTGTTCTAAGTCTCACAACTTATAAAGGAAAGCAGAAGTGGTGGAATGGTGGAACTCCTTGCTGCTGGACACCCGTGGCCCCAGTGGTGTGGTGTGGGGACAGAGAGCATCCTCACGGATACAGAGAGCACCAGTGCTGCCATAGCAAATGAAACATAAACGAGGAGTTCTGTAGAGCACAGGGGTTTAGGTCTCTGTTTCCTTCTGCCGTGGGCAAACACCACAACTCCACTTCTAAATGCTCATTTTGGGCTTGCTTTTAAAAAGGCAGAACAAGGGTGGATCTCAGGCAGCACCTCTGCACATCCTCCAGGATGTTGTCTTCCTCTTGCAGGTTTCTACAGCAGAAAAATCCATTTCCTGTTATTCAATGGAATCAAAAGCGCTCCATAAGGGATATGAGGCAGGTTGAGGGCAGAGCTCAGGTGTACACTTTCTGCAGTTACCTCAGTTTTATTGCAGTGTTGTTTCTGATGTGTCTCATCACACAGAGCAAGGGAGTTGGTGGTGGTTTCCCTCACCATCCGTCCTGCTTCCTGCACCTTCTCCTGGTTCTGCCACGTGGAGCTGTTGTGTGTGGAGCCATATGGTCTTGAGTGATGAAGGCTCCTTTCTGCCTCATTTCCTTTGCAACCTGCGTAGTGATTCCAGCATTAAGCTTGGAGCTGCTCATCATTATCCATTGGGATATGGCAGGCCGCGTGCTAGTTTGTAGTAATTCAGGACAGTTCCTCCACGTTTGCTCCGATGGCACGTCAGGTGCAGCTGTATTTACTGTGGGGCTACGGGTAGTCCAGGGAATCTGTGCACAGCTCCTGCCTATCTGTGTTCCTTTCCTGTGCAGGGAAGGCAGAGCAGAACATCCTCAGCCACAGGGTTTGCCTGAAGTCCAGGGCTGAAAGATGGGACCCCTGCCTGCAGAGATCACCTATTCCCTTGCTTTCTCGCTGGCTCCTTCTCTCAGTTCTCGCCCTTCCCCCTTTCCTTATCCAAAAAGGAATTATCCGACAAACCTGCAGAAGCCTTTATCTGAGGGGAGGTATCAGTTAATATTAGTTAAAATAGATTTTTTTGGAGCACAGAGTATTGCTTTTATTTTTCTTTTACACCTAACCAGCAAAGTGATGCCTTGAAGATGAGATTAGTTCATTATTTATGAAAGTAAAATCCCTCCAAATGTATTAAATAGGAAAACATTGTGTCGGGGTGTAAGATTTGTGAGGATTAGGCTCTGAAGTCTAGACATTTATCTCTGAACGCATTCCATTTGCATTCATTGTGTATCCTGCTGTACCTCTAAACATGAACACTGATCTGC
Source organism: Nestor notabilis (assembly GCF_000696875.1). NCBI lineage: Eukaryota > Metazoa > Chordata > Aves > Psittaciformes > Psittacidae > Nestor > Nestor notabilis. The sequence goes on along the minus strand of NW_009940448.1, from coordinate 43,217 downwards.
AGAACAGATGATCAAAGCAAGGAAATGCAGATCAGAAAACATGCTGTGTTCACTTAGGAACGAAAAATGGTGTTCAAAAACATAATTGTCTGATATTCCAGTACATGAAGCTATAATGTAACCCCCTGCAGCGTCTATGGGGGAACCTCGGGAGCAGCTGGCATTCGGTTTGGAGATGCTGCTGAGGGGTCTGATGTGTTAACAAAGCTTCTCCGAGCCCTGTGGCAGAGGAAGGGTGTGAGGACTGCAGGATGCTGCCTGCACGGCCCACCCTGGGCACATGTCCCTGCGGGGATCCATCCCCAGAAACACCATCACACACAAACCTCCCCATCAGGCTGTTCCTGTGGGCACTGCAACAGGTAACTGTGTGCAGAGGCTGCTCCGGCACACCCTGGGTGCCACAACATCATGGACAAAGCTTGGAGCAACCTGCTCTAGTGGAAGGTGTCCCTGCCCATGGCAGGGGCTTGGAACTGGATGAGCTTTAAGGTCCCTTCAACCCAAATCATTCCTTAATTTCCTACTAATCAAGACCCTTCCATTCTTTGCACTGCTCGGGTGTTGCATTAAGATGTACCACTACTGCATCCCCACAGCTTCCCTTTTCCAACGCAAACACAGCATCCCCCTGATTCTGAGCCTCTGAACTTTAGTCAGTGTTTTAAGATTCATGAAAACAAAATAAAAATCAATGTTAATGATCTAGAGACCACGTTGGGCAGCTCCTTCCCCAGCAGCTCTCCAAATTTGTACCATGTAGCATTATTTTTAGCATTAATAATTGCTATTTAACATTGCCCTGCGTTCCTGCGGGAATGGAGGTATATCAGCATCCTGATATGAAATGCCTGTGCTGGTACACCCCGCTCCTAAGCAGAAACCTGAAATCCATGTTGAGTATTTCTGCCTTTTCCAGTTGGATGCTGTCTCGCATTCAGAAGTGCTCAACAGGTTTGTAGCAAAACCCTTGAAACCAGGCGAAATTTCAGGTGAAATTTCTCTAATTTTAAGGAACTTTCGTTCTACACAGGGGCTAATACCAGGTCTGCTGGAAACATTCCCAAGTTTCACGAAGCATTCCAGCGAGTTTGGAATCACTTTGGAATGATTTATATGTTTGGAAAGAAACCAGGCTCCCAGGCTCCCTCTGGCTTTGACCTAGCCCGAGCTCCATCGCTTGATTTATACCATGATTTATACCACGCATCTTTTGCATAACTTCAAATCAGAATAAAACTTCAGCCCACAAAACCATGCAAAGTGGGGCTGACAGAATGGTTTGCAGAAATCCCTTCTGTATTATTAATCTGCCTTATCTCTTCAGTGTGCTCATTTCCTAGCCCAAATGCATCCAAATCCCAGATCAGAGAGTACCATTGTTTCCAGTCTCTCTCTGTTCTTACAAAGGGAAGCTAATTACATTTAAAGTCTCAGTAGCTGTTTAGTATGACAACAGAACCGATGAAGCACTGTCAAAGCTTGTGCTAACTGGTCCAAAACTCTTCTGCTTTTAACACAGAACTCCCTGTCTTAATAGAAATTTGAAGTGACAAATCCACAGAATGAATCTGGTATTCATTATTTGCAAGAGAGAAGAGAGGGGATTTAAATGAAGCATATATTCCGTGAGGAGCCTCAGGAAATCATTTAGCAGCTCAAGAGAGAGGGAAGCTGCGTTATCATTAGAATTTACATGATACATTAGCCAGGAGTAGAAACGTTAATCTTTCTATCCGAAATCTGTTTGCAAAATTAGTTGCTTTAATGCCCTTTTCTTGTCAGCAGAAGTGGAAATCCTTTCACCCCTGCATGCAACTGGAGAAATTAATTCTGTGAACTATTGTCCTTTCCCCAAAACATCACCACAACAAGAGTAGGGAGCGACTTCAAGGTCAGAAGGGCTACAAGTTGCGAGAGGAATGAGGCATTTTTAGCCTTAAAGAGCTGCTCGTTCAGTCTGTGTCAGATAAACAACCAGTTGTTTCATCCTGCTGCCTGCTCCGTCTGGATCTGGAATGTAACTGCAGAGAAATCTGAGGTTTGACTCCCTCTGCTTCCACCTGAAACAATGGAGATCTAGTGACGGACAAAGTAAGGTTTTTATGGTGCAACAGCTTCTTGCACCCCCACATACCTTTTTCCAAAACTGAGTTTCAAACTAACCTGGTAAATGAGTGGAAATATTTCCTCCCATCTCGCACATCAAAAACCTTCTTACTTTTAACTCCAGGGGCCCAAAAATGTACTACCGCGATCCACATGTAGACCTGAGCACGTGAGTATCTTCATGAAACTCGGTAGAGCCAAACATGTTCTTGTGTTTAGGATGCACTTGAAGGCCTTACTGGATTGCAGCCCAGTCGCTAAGATTTGTCATACTCAAAAATCTCACTGTAAATTTCCACTTAATGGAAAAACTGGGAAATAAACTCCTGCTTCTCTCTGCTCAGACCGTTCCTTCTGCACAGTGAAGATCTGCTTAGCAAAGCAGAACCACGCAGTGCTGGTGGGAAGGACTGGGTGTCCATGCTAGCACAGCCAAACCCAGAATTCTTCTTGAAAGACACCAGGAATTTCTCTTGTATTCCCCAGCCTGAAATGGAGATCCCTAAATAACAAAACATCTGGAGTTAAGAGAGCCGGGAGTCGGACCACAGTGGGGGAACGCTGGAGCTCCCAGTGTGCCTGGGGGGTGATGAGACACTGTAATGCCATGGGTAATGTGATTTGGAAGAGCTTTATGCTTAGATTAAAAAGGCCTAATTGAGTGCCCTGGTAGGAGAAGACATAGCTCCTGTTACTCTGGAGGAGAGGCAAATAGATGCATATTTCTGGTCAATGAAACACACTCAAACCCGATTTTCCGCTGTAGCAAACCACTGCCCTGAAGCCTCTTTATTAATTTTCACAAAGGCTGAAAGCTATTTTCTGGCACCGGATCCCCCAAATTTCCAGTTAATAAGCAGGCTTTGTGCTGTTGACCTTACACACGCTGGCACAGCCAGATTTTCCAGCAGAAAGGAGAGGCCAGCAGCCAAGTCGTGTTACATTTTAAAGCGCTGCAGCTTGGAGAGGAAAGGGAAATTATACAGCAGCGCCATGGCCGCGGCGCGGTGACTGGCACCCTCGGCACAGAGCTGTGGCACTGGTACACGCTGCTGAAATTACTTTTGGATGCTCTGTCAAGCACAAGATATAAATTGCACAATGTTTTTAAACGTTTTGGAGAGATTGCCTTTTGAGTGGCACCCTCCATCCCGCTATGTCCAGGAAGGTGGGGAGAATTCATCTGCATTTTTCATTTTTATAGGCTCCTTTTAGCCAGCCTGGACCAGGAGAGTGAATCCAGCTGCGCGGATGATGCCAGGAACAGCTCAGCCTCCATCTGCTCAAAGACACAAATTTGATTTCCCCTCATCTTTATTTTTATGTCAAAATTTTTCTCCTCTTTTTCAATATCCTTTTTTTTTTCTCCCTCTTTTGTCCCTGGTGTAAATCGGATACTATCAAATGAAATGAAACGGAAGGGAATGGACTGCCTGAAGCTATTCACTGCGTGGGAACTAAATACACCTCCTAATAAGACATTCCCTATTTATTTTTAGCAGTGTACTCTTCATATCTTCCCTGTTATTGTCGAATACTCAAGTGATGCTGCTGCTAAACATTATGACTTTCTTTCCTTTGCTTAATTACGTGCCAATCAGTGTAGAGCAGAGAATGCTATCAGCTGGTTGCTGGATAAATATTGAGTGCAATGAAATTGCAGACATTACTAAGTAAATGGGCATTTCCTAACTTGAAGTTATTTAACTCTCGATAGAAATGCACGCAGCTGTGTTTCTGTGGAGCCAGAGAAGCAGCTTATGGCCTCCCATGTCCAATTAGGATATTGCCAGCTTAGATAAAACTGCCCACAGGGCTTAGAAGAGAAGGTAGTGATTTTTGGACATGACAACAAGAAACCCCATTTTTTGGTACCCAGATGTCTTGTTTTCAGCTTGTCCATATATTTTTACACTGTGCAGGCAGGAAGGTGAATGTGCCCTGAATAATCTGAGCTGCCCTTGTCTTCTTGCTGTACATAAATTACAGGCTCCGAGAGGCATAGAATTCGTTAAGGCTGGCCTCCCCCCCGTGCAGGTGAGCTGCCAAGGGATCCAACCAGGATCAGCAAATCTCAGCCTTTTCCTTGCATGTGGATTTTAGTTTTTCTTCTGGTGTCTTCACACCATTCTTTGTTGTTGTTTTAGCATAGTTGAAAATATACTGCCTGCTTCTAATGAATAGCATGAAAAACATACGCTTCCAAGACTCTTGGGTCTAGCCGAGTAGTCTGTTGCTCCCCATATACTGCTGGGATATATTTGCCAGCATTTCAATTAGATCATCAATAACCTTGTGCAGCTGCTGAGAGAAGAACTCAGATGTTCATAAATGTTATAGTCCATTAAGTTCAGATACTTCAAAGGCAGTTTGGAAAGAAAGTCATTTGTTAGCCTGAGTGTCAGTACAGCGGAATGCAAATCATACTGGATGCCAAAGCACGGGATTAAAAAATGGAGTGTAAAGGTCAAATTAACTTAATTTGACCACTTTTGACACATAATGCAGCTCCCTGACTTCTAAAATACTGCAGTCACTTGCCAGGGTAAGGATTCTTCCAGAAGGCTGCAAGCCCTGGTGTGCAGGATGCTCAGAGCCAGCACCAGTTTTGGTAGCTGAGGGGTGTGTGGGGGGTGTGTATCTCCTCAGTCCAAATCCTTGTGATAGTTCCTCTAGGATTTGAAAAGCAAGTTAGTGCTTCAAGTACAGCAAATATTTAAAATCAGATTAACATCATGAGAGAGGTTTCCCATTTTAAAATTATCTCCTTTTGAAGCAGGCAGAGAACTAAAACTCCATTCCTAGGTTGTTTTCCTCCAGCCTTTCCTCCCCGCCTTGGGAGGCTGATATTGGCAGGAGGGAGAAGCAGCATGATTTGTGGTGCTTTGGAAGGAGATAGGAATGCAAACATCAGGGTGAATTAGCAGCTGATGGAAAACGTGGCCAGCTCACCTTAGAGGAGGGATGGCATGACAGAGAGAAGGAGAAAAACACTAGATCAATGTGGAACTGCCAAACTACAGCTGAGATTCAACAGCAGAAGAAATCTGGGCATGGCATCTGCTTTCAGCAAGTGGAGCTGCATCCAAGGAACTGAGCAGATTGGCACCGACCAGGGGTAGCAACATGACAGATCCTACCCCAGAAATAGAGTCAGGACTTTCACCCTCTGCCCAACATGCTCAAGGATTGGAAAGACTTTTCTGCAAAGGTGGGAGCTTTAGGAGGTATAACAAATGCTTTCTCCACCTGGCAAGGGCAGGAACATGCAGCTAAGCAGAGAAATGTGTCCTTTTCTGCATAACCTTCATGACTACACACATATGGCTGGGAACGGTCACCACAGCCTGTCCCCTGCTGGCTCCCATCCTGCTGTTCTTTCTCAGAGGCTCAAGGTTTGGGCTGGCTAAAACACTTCTGTGACTACTTCATTAGAAATTTAGGGCTTCGTTTGACAGAGTCTGTGATGGAACACAAAAGTTCAACCTCCTGCCTGCAAAATACCCAGGGAAGATGAATAAAAAGGAGGTAGGGGAAATTCAAGGAAGGAGGAAGACAATGGTTCTTCTCTTGGGAACAACCTAAGTCTTCCCCTCAAATCAGCTTCTTCTAGCCAGCACAGAAGGAAGGTCCAGGTTGTGTTTTCCCTGGGAGAGCCTCACTCCTGCCTCTCTTCCTCCTCGCTTTGCTGTGGTACGAGCCCTTGGACATCCCCAAGGACACCTCTAGGCAAGCAGGATGAGAAGCAGCCTCCGGCCCACCCTGCGACAGCAGTGGAGGAGCTGGGTACGCAGGTAGCTCAGGGAATGGCTGTGTCTCCCTGGGGAGGCTGGTAAGATCACAGCCAAGGCAAATTCAGGTAGTGTGCTCCCTGCAGAGCTGCCTGCTCAGTGCCTGCAGGAGCGGATGCGCAGGGTTCAGTGGAGCTGAGCTGCCAGGAGAGCTGCAGGGTCCCCCCCACTCCTCCCTCATGTTTTGAAGCCAGGCAGGGGGGCAGGAAAAGTCCCTCCTGGAAAGTGATTATCTAAATATTGGGCTCTTCATTGTCACTGGTGGTACCGTCTGTGAGTAATTAGGGGAAAGGAGGAGGGAGGCAAGGGGGAAGCTTTGGAAATTACTCATTAGCAGAGTGTTAATGAACTGCTGAGGCAGACCCGGTCTGCTTCCCCTCACCATCACTGCGCCCCATCCCCAGGGCCTGTGGCAGCTCAGAGACAGGCAGTGGGTTCAGCTCTGCACTGCTGCAGACTGGGGGAATGTGGGAAAATCCCAGACAGAATGGGGTGGATCAGAGGTGGTACAAGGGGTAAATGAAGCGAAGGAAGAAATTTCTGAGCACTGAAGCATCCAAATTTCACCTGGCTCTTACAATGACTTGGCTTTCTGTGCAGATGTCAGCAGCTGGAGCTGTTGCCTTTGCTTCTAGATACAGCTTATGGCTTGAGGGAAACAGGGAGACACAACTCAAATGAATCCCACCACCTTCCTTTGCGTGATCTCTCCTTTTGCAAAACAGGGAGGAGTGAACTTTGCAGAGTCTCTTGCAGCTCTCCTGCTTTGTTACAGCCCAGCCACGTGCTGGCTTTGGGATGTGCTTCATTTGTAATTAAAAGGTTTCATTAATTCATGACTTCGGTTATTTTCTTAGGGGTTTTCATTTTACATGCTGGGGGAGATGCTGTGTTTGGGGGGAAAGCGAGCTGGGGGCTCAATGTCAGCCTTCTGGAGAGAAGGACTTCCCTGAGCAAGGAGGCACCAGCAGCACTTCTCCAGAGCGATGGGGGGTGAACCCACTTCTTGTCCTCTGGCGGTTGAACCGTAGTGATGCTGTGGATGCACAGCTGCTTGCTCTGAGGTCAGCTCCCCTTCTTCAATGGGCTTCATGCTCTATGGACATCTTCCTTCTATGGATGGTGCTGTTACAAGGGAAGAAGCCACAAGGCTGAGCTCTTCTCAGGTGAGAAGGGAGAGAGGGACAGAGATGGGACATGAAAGCAGAGCTGTTCTCAGAGCAGAAGGAACCCAGCTCAGCCCTGGCTGCTCCGCCAAGCAGGGTCAGAGGCAGCCATAGCTGCACTGTATGTACCTGCTCTACCACACCATCCCTCCTGCCTGGCATCGCTCTGCTCTGTCTCACTGATCTTCCATCAGTGAAGCTCTGGGAGAATTCAGATCAGGTTATCAATCTCATCAGAGTAGGGAAACCGGAGTGGGATTTGATAAGCCTATGCAATAGCTAATTAAGATGGAGAGAAGAGGAGCCTCCAGTTTAACTCCCATCTGACCTTTCAAGAGGGAGGCAGCATGTTGAAAAATGCCATTTGGAGCTCTTAAAGGTTTTATGCCCCTGCACATCTCAGAGCTGTTTAAGGAGAATGATATTCAACTTGCTCATGTCCTGCCAACTCTTGCTTTCACTCCCGGCAGCAGCAGCCTCAGTGGGAGGCTGAGAAGGATTTATGAAAGGTCAATATTTGAATGTGCAAAACTTACTAAGTCTATCAGAGCACGGGGAGAGATTCTTCACCAGCTCACTGGAAAGTCAGCCTAAATTTCCACTCGAGCAGGGCAGCAGCTGGAAAAGCTCTACATGGCTCCATTGACGTTGGCTCTGGTGCACATGCAGCTCCATCACTTCGCCATCCTGGCACACAGAGACCTCATCAAGCCGGGCGAACACAGGGCGCTGCCTTGGTGTACCCAAGATCCCTGCAATCCCTTTTGTCATGCTTTGTAGCTTAACAGGACAAGTTCCTACTGGGGGCTGATGTGAGCTGCTGCAGCCTTCTGAAGAACCAGGACATTCCCAGTGGAAAGGGAGAAGCATTCCCTGTCTGGCCAGGCTGGGAAGCCCTTTCCTAGCGTTGACCATTCGTACTGGCCAGGTGACGTCTCGGAACTACCTCTACCGAAATGCAGACATGCAAAGTAAAGCCTGGAAGCAAATTTAGCTCTGAATCGAAATGCCAGGGAATGTTATTGCTTGTTTGCAGGATCACAGCACCTGCAGCTTTCATGGATTTTGTGGAAAGAGAAAGAAATTGTACTGGAACAGAGGAATGAACCCGGAGCAGAGGAGCTGGTGCAGCCATTGACATCTGCTGCAAAGCTCGTATGAATATTTCATATTATACAGTATGAAGTTTGCACATGGCTCACAGACTTGGTGGCGTGGTGATGTGTAACTGAGGGGTAGCAGTGTTTCAGCGAGAACATATGACATGAATCTGTGCCAGGATTTCAAGACTCTTCACTCTATTTCATTCTCATTCAGCAATTTTGACAAGCAGCCAGTTAAATTTCATCATAAGAGAGAAAGTTAGAAATGGCTCCTATTGCTTGGAATCAGCCAGATGCCAAGATGCTTCCTATTTTGGTTGCCCTTCTGGGCCCATATTAGGATCATGCACCAGGACAAGCAGGGTTCTGAACCAGCCTCTACAAACAGGGCTGGGAAGGAGGCTCCTGACCCTGTTCCAGAGCCCCAGAGCTTTTGGAGTCACCAAATACAACGCAAATGGTTTTGCTTGTGGTTTCCAGCAGGGCCCGTGTCTGTGTGTGAGGCAATAGGTGTGTGCCCAGGAGCACAGCGAGGCTCAGGGGACACCGGGAAGCCCATCTGTGTGATGTGTGAGTGCTGGGGCTTCCCCACCGCTTCCCAACACCTCGAAATATTAGCAAATTCCTCGGTATTTAAATCCCTTTCAAGAGCTGAAGTGTCATTAAGTTTCCCATTCTGCCACGATTTACAATTAGTTTACCTCATTAAGCATTGTAAAAGCTGCCGGTGAAGCACGGTGGAGGTGATCCATCACCCGTTATTGCCTCGTGCTGCTGGGTTACTGCACAGGCGAAGCAGGAGGCTCCGTGGGGACCGGGGCTCTGCACCGGAGCCTGGAGTACCAGGACACAAGGGCACCAGGGTCCCCAGTCTGAGCAGCAGAGCAGAGGGGTGGCAGTCACCATCACCGGCTGTTCCCCCAGGACATGTGGGAAGCCCCTGCTATTGAGCACCACCAGGCCAGGGCCAGGACTGTGTCTGCAAAACCCTTCTGCAGTCCTGAAGCATCCAAAAAGGGCAGAACGATTCTTGCTCCTTGGCGAGGGTAATTAGAGGCAGGAGTATGAAGCAATGTATTCTGCACAGCACAAATGGAAGCAGCAGAAGTGAAAAAGTTGCTTTTTATTAAATCTTTTTTACTATAAGCACAATATCAGCATCAGACCATGGCTGCATTTTAAGAGAACAATCTTAGACTGTTCTGCGTGTAAAGAGCTCTTATCCCTTCCAGCAATCCTGGATCTGTTCTGCTACTTTTCCTCTTTGTCTTTCCCCAGTGCTTGCAATTTATAGCGAGTAGTTAACTTTGACCAAAAGAGAGCAGCTCACATTTTGCCAGCCCTGTGCCTGAGGATAGTGTTTAAATCCAGAGACAGGCTCCTGGCATAACTGCCTGATGTGACTTGAGCAATAGCAATTCTCACTGGAGCTGATGTGATCCTCGGCTCTGGTAACCAAGACACTTCTAGTTAGTCACTTCTATTTGAAAAGAGAAGTTTCATTTTAAATAACTGAACTAGAATAATTTGAATAGTATGAACCAAAGCACAACTTGCATGTATCTGATGGCAACAGGAAGGATTAAACCAAAGAGAACACTTATCTCTTTGTCCCCTAAGGACCATTCTATATTAGCAGGTATCTCTTTTTCTTTCATTTCCAACAGTGGTGCTGAAACTGAGTCTCCAGGTTGTGTTATACCCCTGTTTCAGGCTTCACACTGGGAACATTAGAAAGTCACCAGAGCTGTCTGGTGACATTTTTACCCTGATTCACGTAATGACTCCACATACCAACAGAGAGTGTTTGGGCTTTTAATTGTTTTGATAAGCACAGGGCATTTTGCCAAAGAGTCAATTGAACAAAACTGGCAATTAAGAAGAAGTTCTCTCTGCAGAATTGTGCTCCTTAAGCTCTATTCAGATTTACAAATGAGATTGCTCTGCGAGGATGTACACACTAATCTCTGTGTACACACATGCACCTGCAGGATGGCCCGGCTCAGTCTCAGCACTGCCGCGCTCTCTGCTTCCCCGTGTGCTCCGTACTCGGGAGCAGCCTTTCTGCCGTCCTCCTTGGAATAACGAAGTAGCGCTTCGGAGGAGTGACACACCAGCAAACTGAGGGCAGGGATGGAGCTCTGGCCATCAGGGTACAGCCCTGAGCACTAATTACAGCTTCTCCCTGGGCCTGCAGCTAATGAAAGGCTCAACTTTGTCACCACTTCAGACCTCAAGGATCTAACTCAAAGGCTACCGAAGTCTTTGGAGAACATCCCCTTATCCTCAGGCTATGGGCTCAGTTAATGACTGGGATGAGATACAAGAGATACTCCAAAGTGGAGACCACTGGCTTCACCGAGTGGAGATTTTCCCTAACTGCCCCTTCGTGTAGAAAGAAACCCTTGTGTGACACCAGGGCTGGTGCAGGAACGGTCACAGTCACTGGTACTCCTGGGTGCCATCCCCACTGAGCCGACTGGCTGCACGCACACATGCATGCACACAACGCTCTGTGCCCGGCATTGGGATTCAAGCCTCACTGAAGGCTTTCACATCCAGTTTAATCACTGTTTAATTACTCATATGCTCCTGATGCCACTTCCTGAGACACAGGTGCTTTGGAAACAGCTACCTGCCCTCCTCCCCTGTGCCCTCCTCTCCCTCCCTTGCAGTCCTGCTGTGAATTTGGGCCTTTCTCTTTGTAAAATAGAGGATAAATCCTCTGAACTCCAAAGGTCTGTGTCTCAGGCTCCAGCCTTCCCCAGCCTCCCCACATTTCTCTTTCAGAAGCTCTGCAGCAGAAGTATTTGGCATCAGGGTATTTTCTGAAGACCACTGTGACGGGTACCACTGCTCCATAGCTTGGGCTGGCTGCAACACAAACCCAGGGCTTCCCCGCAGCCCTCCTCTGGCTGGGTATCTGCAGCTCTGCTCCACAGTCTTTGGTTTCAGATGTAGTCTCTTTGACCATTAAATTTTATGACTTATATGTCAATAAAGCCCAAACAAGCAAACAATCTTGGAAGATAAAACATGACCTGTAAAGTACGGAAGGCTGCTTATACCTAACACAAGAGGACAGTTAGTCAATGAACAGGGAGATACACCGAAGCGAGCTGCCAAAGAGAAAGAGGGAATGAGCCTGCTTCATTTTGTGAAGCCACTTTTCTTGGCTCAGGGTCCACCTTCCTATTTTTGTTGATTCTTACACACACAGGGAAAACAGAAGGTGATTTACCAGTCAAGTAAGAATTATATTACAGTTCCCATTGCATGTATATCTCAGACTGTCTCCAGTGTGGAGTTTCAACCTCATCTTTCCGTTGTGAGAAATATGTTTAAAGAGTCACCTCGCCTCCTGACGCAGCAAAGGTCATAGCAAAGGGCTGAGTTCACTTACTCAGAATCCACCTGTCCTTTATCTCTGCATGGGAAGCTTTTCTCACAGTCAAAACACATCTACGGGAAAATCAAGATCAAGAAACTGATCCTTCTAGTTTATTGTCTCTGCACTTGGATAGGAAGATGCTTCGTTTCTTCCAAGAGTAGCTGTGATTATTAGAGATCTGTCTGTGTTAATTTCAATGGTCTTCTTACCCAGGCTCTGGTGTGAGCAGCTTATTGATGAACGGTCTGATAGCAAATCGATGTGAGGCTGCTGTGTCA
>NW_009940448.1:0-31348 GCF_000696875.1 Nestor notabilis | reverse complement strand
GGGTAACCGCGGCCAGCCCCCCTGCCACTGCTTCAGTTCTGCACTATTGCACTAACCTGAAACCTAGAAAGCAAATGCTGGTCTGCCAGAGTGAAAGTCTTTGTCTGCAAGCACTTGCTGGTATCCTACAAGCCAGCATGAGTCTTACTGACAGGTTCTGGGCACGGAGTGATGCGTGGTGCTGCCTCTAAACCACATGGGAACAGCCCCCTTTGCAGGTAACTTCCCTGAACTGGTTTTAAAGCAGCTGGAGATGGGGAACATCTTCTCAGACACAGATTTTTTTCCCCCACAGGAATCTGGGTCAGTGTGGAGCACAGATGGATGAAGAGAGAGGGAGATGGATGAGGAGCAAGAAGGCTGCTCTAATTCTTCTGTGTTGTTAATATAAGTTCAGGATGCAAGCAGAGCCCTGTATTTACTAATTCGTTTGACTGGCAGGCATGTGTTAGTGGGAAAATCACCACTTCAATAACCTGGCGGCTCCATCATGCAGAATCCTGAAATGGAAACAATTGTGCCTGTCACATCCCCTGTGATACCTCCAGCAGGAAGCGGGTCCCTCTTTGTCGGGCAGATACAGCCGTTGCTGATGTGTAATATACTGGGCCACTCAAACTAGCTTGAGGATTTCTCTTGCTTTGCTAATTTTACCTTCTACTCAAACCCAGGCAACCCTAAGCCTTGTAGAACTGATCTCAGGGCAAAGAAGGGATAGATGCTGCTTACAAGCCAACTGCGGTTACGAATGTGAAGCACTTACTCTCTGCTCACTTGCATCAGCGTGTTCTAAAGTAGGACACAGCACTTGCAAGATTTCTATTTTGGTACCTTACAATGTATTTTTATAATGGTTTTTTCCTCCCCCTCCCTTCTTTTTCTTTTATTGGAGACAAACAACAGCTGTGTTGTTGGCACAGTGCTGAGAAAGGGAAGCGAGAGGTTAGCAATGGCATAAAGATAAGCAATTCTGCTGTAAATCAAATCCTTCATGAAGCTGAGATTAGAAACTGCCGCTTGTCTACAAATAAATGATGATTTTTTGCCCTGCCTCCTATGTGTAAGGTGCTTTGATATTCCATTCAAATGGTTTCTGAGCACTTCACTTTGGAGTGGGAAAGGCAAGGATCAAGTCTCCATTCATACTGTGGAAGGATTGAACCTGATGCTGCTCTCAGTACATGCACAACACACAGAAAACCCCTACTGTGATGCCATCATAAAAGCAAAGAGCAGATCTCAGCAGCGGATCTGGCCCACTGGCTCTATGCTGGCCACCAAAAATCTCCAGGTGGGTGCTGAGCAAAGCCTGGGGATGGGAAACCCGTAGGGCAGGGAAAGTAGTATTGTTACCACTTGAACACACATCTCCTTGCTGCAGTACTTGGCCAAATAAACCAGGCTTAACCCAGGACACGGGGCAGTTGGGATCAGGCTATTCTACTTCAGACTTGCACCTTCGGTCCATATGGCGCTCACACCTCCCAGGGCAGGCTGAGCAGGGTGTTTAATCTCTGTGCCCAGAGGTTTGTGACAGGGAGAGCTCAGTGCACTGCAATCACATGCTTGGCTTCTCGGAAAGCTGAAGTATGATCAATAGTTGATTAATCTAGTGAAGAAATAAATGTATTAAAAGCAGTGACCAATGACAAATACATTCTCTTTTGCTCATCGATTTCCTCATATTCAACCTGCATGTGCCAAAGTTATGAAGCCCAATCCCAGTGTGCAGCTACCACATTCATCTATTTAATTTCATACAGGTATAATTTACTAAGCAATGAATTTGATGGAGTAAACGTGATGCCATTGATTTTGTGGCTGAATTATCTGATTTGATTGGCACTGTGTCCCATTTAATAGAGAAAGCAACCAATCCAATCAGGAATGTTAGTAATTGGGTAGTTGTTTTCTAAAGAAAGATTACTTCAGTTTAAAGAACTAATGTTTCTCAGTTGCAGTGTAAACCGGATAAATTTCTCCAATAGATGAACATGATAACATTTATCTGATGTAATAACAAACTGCAGGGCTCTAATGCAGCATTAAGGGTTCTCAGGCAGCTTTCACAGAGCAGCTTACACGCAGTTTATACACTAAGACAAAGCTTGGGCATCAGGTCTGTTCATTAGGACACTGAGAAATGCCATCCACACTGATGGATTCACCCGGGCACAGCAGAGAGCTGTCCTGCCGGCCCCGCCAGGGCTCAGCCCTGCTGAGCCTTCCTGCTCCTCTGCATTCCCAGGGATCCATTCCAGCCCCTGGGAGGGACAGACATTCCAGATGGCAGCTGACAGCCTGACTCGGTGGCCGCTCCTGCTCTCATGGGCCATCCTGGTGCCTGCTGCTTTCCCAGCCCCCCCCAGCCATGGCTGGGCTGGGTGGATGTTGCCACAGCACTCTGGAGTCAGGCAGGAGCTGAAGGGTCTTCTGGGCCTTGGGCTCCAGGATGGAGATGGGGTTTCTCTAGTTATGGGTGTTCCAACCAACACGACTGTTCTGTACTACTTAGCAATGAGGCTAATCTTTGTTTGGAGCAGCCACCTCTGGCTGCAAGTCAATAGTGTCCAGATAAGGGAGCAGGAACAGCCTTCATGCCAATGTGACTCTGCATAACTAAGGACCTATTCCTTCCTGGTAACACCTCCCGAGCCTGAATCCGAGGCAAGTAATTTTATTCAAGGTGATGTTCAATACTGCTAAGAGGAAGGATATTTAATTAAATGCTATACTTGACAAATTTGATACCAACAATCATCTGTCAAGTTCATGTAAAACTGATGGTAATAAAAGTGGAACAACTCATATACTGATTTTTCTTGCCTCTGCTGTACTATTTTGCAACACAAACCAGCACACACCGTTTGAATTCCATGCTTATATATTATAAAATACAATCTAGTTGTAATACTGATGTGACAGCCAAAAGGAGCTCAGATATTAGCAGAAGAAAGTGATTTTTTTATTACGCTATTTTATCACTGGATGGAAATTTCAGGCCTTAAATTTACCATCACATCCACATCTGAACCTGAATATCTGGGAGGTCATTTAATCCAGTGCACAATGAAAGGGAGTCAGACAAGGTAATGCAGAATGGAAATCGAAGCAGAACTTCCATTTACAACTATGCCATACATAACACTATCAGCTGCACTATCTAAATGATGAGGAGATGCAACTCTCTGATGATGAATACAGAACATAATGAACAGGGAAGGACAGACCCCAAGGGAGGGGGAATGTGCCACTTGTAGAGGTGTTTATCAAAACAGAGAGATGCTTCTGTATCTTAAAATGTGATTTTTCTCAAGATTTACTGCAGATCCTGATAAGCAAGACTTGTTTATTTACTTCACAGCAATTACAGGGCTGCTCAGAACTGTCTATTCAGACAGACTTTCCCCACAGAAAAGGCTTTTTGCTGAGCATTTGAGGGTGTTGCTTCTAAAAATTCCGAACTTCAAAAACATTTTTAAATGTAGAAATATTCAGACTTTTCTGTTCCAGAGGCCTAAACTTCATCTTTCAAATTCCTAACTTGATAAGGAAAGAAAGATGTTTCAGGCTCCAGAACAACATAGGAAATTTCCTTTGCCTCAGAGCACTGCAGGGAAGGAACCCATGGAGGTACCCGGCGTGGTGGGACAGGCAGGGGCCCCTCATCCTGGCACCCACTGCCCCAGCTCCTCCTGCTGCCACCAGCACATGGCCACTGATGCTCTCTTTGAGCCCTGATGTTCTGACCCCTTCATCTGCCATGCTGGATTTACCAGGCAAATAGTTCTTCCCATATAAAGTGGGCAAAACAACTTAAAAAAGGGGAATAGCTTTGTGCTGGGTTGCCTCAGCTCTTCAGAGGAGGTACTCAGCATTCAGACTCTCCTGCCTCTCCTAAGCCAGCTTAGTGTGAGAACTGGAATGGAAAATGGCAAAGATACCAGTTGATCCACCCTTAATTAAACGCTAAAGTTCTCGTGTGTAGTGGCAGAGATGGTGTCGTGGTGCACTGTGAAACACAAACCACACAACCGGTGGTAATTAGAAGTGAAGGAATTTTGCTAATACCACACTTTGAATCATTTTCCCCTCAGTAATTACAGCACAGCAAATAAATCAGTATGCAGCTCTAGAACAATTATTTGCTGATGACTTTTCTTGCAGAACACATATCTACGGTTTCCACATATCAGAGAAAGTACTTGTGTTTCTTCAGCGTTAAATGTGCTTGATAGAGACGGCAGGTTCCCATTCCTGCTTGCTCTCAGACAGGAACAGGAGCATCGTTAGAGTGATGTGTAAGACATAAGTTGCTTGGAGTCCTGGTGCTCAAATCAAAGCATGCTGCTGAGAATAATAGATGCACGTATGTGAGTGAAATTCAGATTGGAGGCATCTGTTTGAAAACAAGATGATACTATTGGCTAAGTGGCTGGCAGAGAGATGTCTCCACAATGAAACCCCAGAAAGCGAAGCCTCTGTCTCATTTCTGGCCAGGAGGACCAGATAGTCTTCAGGGGCCTGTGACACACATCAACTGTCCCAGAGCAGAGTTTAAGGCATCTATGCAAGCCTCAACTCCCTGTG
Source organism: Nestor notabilis (assembly GCF_000696875.1). Taxonomy (NCBI): domain Eukaryota; kingdom Metazoa; phylum Chordata; class Aves; order Psittaciformes; family Psittacidae; genus Nestor; species Nestor notabilis. The sequence continues at coordinate 26,758 of NW_009940448.1, read as the reverse complement.
AGCCAAATAATCTGGATTGGTGGAATTTATAGAGCTAGGAAAGCTGGGGAGAGCTTAAAACGTATAATCTGGAAGTATAAATTCCACTAACCAGGATAGCTGCCACGCGGTTGCAAGAGATGCAGCAGATCCGAGATATCCCGATACCGTCTCCCTCGGAGTTTGACCTCTCTGAACATCAGAGGGAAGCAGGGTCAAGTTCTCCAAGCGGCTGGTGAAAAGGCAGCACAGCTTGGACCATTCTGCAGGCAAATCCTCAGCTCCTTATTAAAGTGGCAATTTTCCCGAGCACCGCGCGTATGCCGAGGCGATAAAAGCACCAGCGATGTGTAGCAGAAGCAGGATCTTTGTTTACCAGATGTCAGCTAATAATAAGAGGTATTATACCAGCACTGAGACCCATTGTGAAAGCCATGTACAAGCTCACGAGCTAAGCTAGCTGATTTACTGACTGCTTCATACCCGCATTGCATGAGTTGGTTTGAATGTAATCTACTAAAAACACCCCGATGGGACCCATAAACTTTATATAAGGAGCCTTAACTCAAACAATAAGAGGCTCAGAGGGCCCATGGAGAACGGCTCAAATGCTGCAGTGGATGGCGGGTTTTATGCATTTTGTTTTCTCCTTCGTAGTCACAAGGGCTGTTTTCTGTTTATTTTGCACAACAAAACCAGCCCCCCCCCTGCAAGACTGTCCCCAGGTCTCCTCAGCCACAAGCACAGGTGAGGCAGGATGGCTGTGCCAAGCACACTGTAACCCATCCAGACTCGGCTGCATGGGAAAACACCTGGGCAACCTTTCCAGGTATTTGTCCTCAGTGGGGATGTGTAAAAAGAACAGTCAATATTATTTGGTGGAATATGAGCCCTCTTGCTACAGGAGGCAAATTTAGCAGGAACAGAAAAGCATAATTCTACTGTGGAAAAGATGCTTGATGCTGGACGAAAGCCATTCCTTTGGAAGAGCAGGGCTGCTCTGCTTAGACCGCTGGTCGCCAGCCTGAGGATGCGTGTGGATTGCTGATGCATTTGACATGTACTGGTACAGCCAAGACCAGGATTAGCCCCTGTATGAGTGTAGCAGCAGCAGGGATGGCTTCCTCAGCCACTGCCCAGTGCTGGCACTGCCGGAGGGCCATGGAAGGGACACTGTGGTGCAGAGTGACAAAGGGATGAGGCGGCGGCAGCAGCCTTGGGCTCGTTTCCAGGCAGTGCTTCTCGTGCGCTGTGTTTGCCGTTGGCTGCCGGGCAGATGGTGACTTGTGTCACAGGTTATCGAGCTGAGCAGTGGGAGGCAAAACCAAATTATCACTTTACTTCTGCACACTAATGAGAAGTGCGTCACCCGCTTGTTTCGGCACAGGAGGAGTTTGGTTTATGCGCTTCTGAGCGGGTCACTGTTGCAAGAAACAGCAGCGAGTCAGAAATCCTGGGCCAGTGGTCTCTACTGGTCTGGTAAATTCCTTCCTCCCACATACCCGCCCCTTGCTTATTCCTGTCTGTAGCAGAGGATTGACAATAACTAGAACATGATGGAGTTTGTCTCAATGTCATGGTCAAAGTCCCCTCACCCCATTCCTCAGCCTCTCCCCACCAGCACAGGAGGGACAGGGCTTACAATGTGCCTCCTCCTCTCCATCACTTTTAGAGGCTGGTGCACATCAGACCTGCCTCAGTATCCTCCAGTTTCAAAGATCAGCTCTTCTAAGGAAATTTTCTGGCCTCACTTTTCCTCTTGTGTTTTTCTCATGGAAACAATAATAAGGTATTGATCTACCTTGAGACAATAAGGTCTCTTTAATTAGTTCATTAGTCTTTAGCTCATCAAGACCTGAATGAATGCTCGCTTAAATCCTGGTTAACCACAGGAGTAGGTGGTTTCAAAAGGCTTAGAGGATGTGCATGGGCCTGTGGGCTGGAGGTGGTGGGGCCCTGGGCCACGGGTGAACGCTGGGTTTGGTCAAAGATTATGATTTTCTCCATGGAGGAAACTCTCCTGCTTGATGAACCAGGCCCAGAGCTCTGTGTTAAAGAGAAGGGAACTTAACAGTGTAAATCTGAAGAGCTGAAAGGGTCTTTTACTGAGTCAAACTATGATACAGCAAAGTATTCCCAAGGCTGCTGGCATGTTTGGGCCAGGAAGAAGGTTTTTTCTGGTTCTGAATCAGTGTTTCAAAGTAAATATGAAAATAGGATGGCTCTAGAATTACACACAATTGCAGTGTAATTCATTTTTTGTTAAGCCCAGACCTTCCAGAGAAGCAGTGGAAATTTTTCACTGTAAAATACGTAAGATCTGAACTGAAACATCAGCTCAACCTCTGAGCAGCAGCACGGGTCAAATCAGAGCAATGGCTGCAACACCCCCATCCAAAAGGGTCTCTGCTCTTCCTGCCCCCTGCCTGTAGCTCCTTTCCCATTCCATGACAACGTTGCCATCAGAACTCCATTCCTGTCAGCTCCAGCACGTGGCTGCCAGGCTCAGCCCAGTAGCACATGCCAAAAATTCAGTTCAAGCCCTGTGATGCTTTTTCTATTCAGAGCTCGATCTAATCACTGGGGAGCAGAAGCAAGGAAATTGCAGGGAGCGTCATGTTGCTAAAAGTTTAATGGTGACTTAGTGCTCTCCTGCCTTGACCTCAGGTTTAAATTGGAGCCATAATCCAGCAGGTGAATGCTAATCAAAGGGTGATGGAGAGAATTTTGATCAAAGATGCTCCTCAGTGTGAACCAGAAACATTTTCCCTTCTGTTTCAGCACAGATAATTCAGTGGAGAGCCCCAGCTCCTTCCCAGGGGCCAGATCCCTGCTGGGAGGGTGCAGTGGTGCTGCACGGAGCTGCAGGCTCCTGTCCATCTCATCCCAGCACCACGGCCCACCACTTACAGAGCTCCTGCACTAACCAGAACAGTCAAATCCACACCACAACAACACAAACCTACTGCCCTTCTGAGCCCATCTTTACGCTCATTTCCTCCCAGAGGAACAAATCTCTATTAAAAAGTGTCATTTGAATGTTCACAAGCCATGGAGAGAAGCTGGAAATGCATTATCTCCCTGAACCTGATAAAAATAAGGATTTGGCTCTTTGGTGCCACTTTGAGATAATTATTTCAAAGGATTTGAATGTAGCAAATACTTTAAAACAACTGTAGAATCAATAGCAATTTTAATTTGCAACTTGCAGCTCACTTTGACAAATAACCCCAAAAAGGAGGATAAATAATACAGCTTCAATTATATTTCTGTACAATATTTATCTTGTTTTGTGTTGTATGCTGCTGAGCTAATTCAATTTTCTGCTACCAGCCCATGCCTGTTCCCCTTTCACTTGTAATACATAACTTTATGAAGAGGGACTAAATCTTCCTGTGTGAATTACACTTTATCCCTGAATGTGACTGTTTCTGGAAAATAAACTAAACCAATAGCAATACTCTTGGTAAAACTAAGAATAAAAGCCACGCAGCTGAGCTATTTCTCAGCAGGGACAAATGATACACAATGGAGGAAATGCAGGTGGCAGCTGGAGAGTATCCAAAACCCCCCAGAGGCTTCTGGCTCCACAGCTGGGAACCAGGACCTGATATCCTTTGCTTGAGCACGACCCTCCTTTGCATTTCCAAGCCGGAGGAGACTGTGGACGATTGCTCCCTGCTACCCGTGTGAAGGATACAGAGCCCTCCTGGGTCACACTGAACTACAGGGTGTAGCACAGGCATAAAAAGTGGCTCCTGCCCCCTAAATAACAACATTTAAATTGATTTCAGAGCCCGGGAATAGAAATTTTGAACTAAATCTATTTGAAGATGAAGACAGAAGTTTATTGGGACATTCCAACATGCCCAGTGAGGTCAGCTGAGCGCTGGGAGCACTCACCCTGTGCTCACACATGAAGAGCAATGTCCTTTCTAGCTGGTTACTGCCTCTGCACGGGTGCTGGTGGCTGGCACAGCTCTGAGGAGGGATTTTCTCCCCTTGGCAGGCACTGCAGCTCCCTCTGGAATGCAGCAAGGGACACGTGTGCTGGTGATCCCCACAGTAACCTCCTGGAGCAGGACACCAAGTGGAGAGATGGAAACCATTGGTACAATGCTCACTTTTCCTAAGTTGCTGTTGGAGCTATTTCTGCTCCTATCCCAACACCTTTTAATTTCTTTTCCCCCTAAATTGCTGCCTCTGCAGGTGGAAAAGAAGCCGTGAGCACTTGTCTCATGCATCAAGGCAAAATGTCACCCAGCTTCTGCCTGTGGGTACCTGTGCTGGTGCCAGTCATCTTCAACTATACCCAGTGCAACCAGGAAGACTGCTGGGAAAAAGCAAAGAAATAGAGATGAGGCCATCCAGCTAGAGGCTGGGAATTGTTTGCAGCAAACTGACAGATGTTTGTGGTTCATAAGTACATTCCCAAAAGGACAATGTTAGTAGCTTGAAAAAAAAAACGGAAGGGAGGAAGGATGGAAGAATTGATTTAACATCTGTGTTTTTCTTGAAAACGTTTCCTCTTAGGAATATCAGGGAAGCTGACATTTTCACAAGGCAAAAGAAGTGGGATTCACGGCTACTTGTGGTCCTGATGGTGCAATAAACAGGGGATCCAAAGGAAAGGTCTGTAGAGGCTGCAGCATCTCCTTCGCTGCTGCTTCACCACCTGGAATATTTACTAGGAGAAAAAGATGGGTCTGATAAAACTTTGGCCCATTGGCTTGTTTCAACCTTGCTTGAAAACCGATGGCTTTAGAGCCTGTCCTTTGCCTCAGCCCTACACACAACCTGGAGAGAACGGAAACGTTGTGTTGGGAGAGAAACACCATTGAATCCCAACTCTTCCTCCTGCCTCTGCTCTGGGGCCCGCTGGCAGCCTGCCCTGCTGGGTTACAGACTCTCCATGCAAACAGTCTGGGTTACAAGTGTTTGATTATTCCGATTTCCCCCTAAACTGGCACTGCTCTAGTGCAAGTGTCACCTAACAGGCAACTGCAGGAGCTGTGCAAGAGAAAGCAAAGCAGCAATGAAGCAGCCTGCTTTCTCTTCTCCCACACTTAGGAGCTATAAGATCCATATCACACTTCCCTTCATTTCAGCCTGCTTCATGTCAGTTTTAGCATTTAACCTATTTTAGAGCTGAAAACGCAGCTGATAACATGGTTACCAACTGTTGATGCAGGCTCCCTTGGCAGAAAGGCGTTAGCATCCTCCATAGCATATTGTGCTCAGCTGCACTTCCGGGTTTCAGTCTCTCAGCTCCTCCCCAAAAACGTGGTGGGTGCTGCAGAGCAGTGGTCACAGCCACAGCCCAGCACTTGGTGCTGATTTAACTGGCTTGTTAGAGAAAGGCTGGGGTGTTTTTGCCACTGATAATATCAGCTCTTACATGATGGATGAGCTTGCGCGCTATTCCTGTCTCCATTACTCATCTCTACCACACAGTCAGAGCATAAGGTAGCTCAGTCCACTCTCCTGACACATTACATTTTTGGGAGCAAGGAACCATTCATAAGGGCTGTGTTGAGTACACGCAGGATACCTTTGCTGACCTCACTGGTGCTTTGTGTTCTCTTCTCTTGCAAACTGTTCTCTTTTGTTCAATAGATCAGGCTGGGGCTCCTCGCAGAGCCTCTCCTGTGCCTCAGCCAAAGGTGATGCTGCATCCATGGGACTCACCGAGGTCCTATAACTACAACAGCTCTCAGGTAAACCGTGCAAGTTTTGGGGGATCTGCAGCGAAACCCAGCAGCTTCAAGGTCTCTTCTCAGCCAGGCCACGGGGGTATAAAGCTGCACACCCCAAGAGAGCATTTCAGTGAAGAACGGTGTACAAAAGAACCATATACAGATCTCTGGTACATGGCAGTGCCACACATCTCAGCTTAGCCACGAGCAGATGCAGCAGGAGATATGGAGTTTGTATTTATTTGCAGTGTGATGTACTCTGTAATTAACCAGAGCTTAATAAGTCATCAATCTTGTGCAAAAAAAGGAATACTGAATTAACCAGGATGTATTCTCCCAGTGTAGCAAATCAATGCCTTATCTTAGTGTGGGGTATCTCTGGAGGGGAAGGAGGGAGGTTGGAAACAATTGCAGAAGATAAGTATTAAGAATGCTGGTTTGGTTTTCCCCAAAATGGGAAACAGATGAAGAGACAAACTCCCGTGTTCAAAACACAGTACACCTATTTCCCCTATTTTACTTAGGAAAATACAGACTAGGAACTACCCATAGTATTCTCCAAGTAACTAGTTTATATTTAACTGAGATAAGAACCACAAGGCTACCAATCCCACTTTTAATCACCCTCCTTCCCCTCTCCCATGTCTAAAGAGGTGTAAATCTGCCATCACAGATTCAGTGCCTTGAAAAAGAGTGAGTCTGAATTTCTAGGAGATTCCAGAATGTGTCCTTCTAATCTTCCTGTCTCACATATTTATTCCCTTTGCTTCCTCTTGCCAGTCTAAAGTTAATTCAAGTCATTTTATACTCTAAAAGCAAGTCTTTTCTTGGATGTTTAAAATACAGTTTGAGCCTCTCCCAGTTCAATTGAGTCACTTGGCTTCAAGTGGAGCTGCTTCTGCTCGCGAATGCTGCTTCTTCCCTCAAGAATATTACATTCTCTGTTGCTCACAACAAAGATATCAAGAGTGTTAATATTGTTGTCATGGTGACTGACAGCTGCTGCAAACATGGCTGATATAAAAGTTAAATTACTGCACTTTGGAAGCAGTGCAAAGCTTTCAATGGAGCTGAGGTGATCGGTTCCCTCCTCCGGGGGAAACTGGGAGCCGAGAAGCATCCACCAATTCCATCACAAGAGTGTTTAGAAAGCCTCACACACACCTCGTCTCCAAGGGAGCCTAGTGAAAGGGACCAGCTTTTTGTCTCATCTTCTGGGCTAAGAAAGCCACAATGCGGAGAAGAAAGGGCACCCTCCAGCCCTTCTGTGGGGACTGCGTGGCAGACAATGCACAAAGAGGAGGGGAAGACCTCTCTTAGCAATAGCTGGTCCAGGAAGGAACAAAAAGGCTCTCACATTTTGCCCTGGTGTCCACAATACGCTTACAGATGGGTTTGGTCAGGCTGGTACATCAGCCTGTGATGATGAGCGAGCTGAGCTGCTTCAGTGAGTGCATAACATGAGTGAACACAGCATGAGCCAAGGTATGTATCAGGGTGCCTCTGGAGAAGAGACCTGCGCTTATTCCCTTCTCTTCTACAGCAACATTTTCTTCTTGCTTCTAATCTGCAGGTGTGAGATGGGCTCAACACATGGCATCACACAGCAAATAAATGACATGCACTAGAATGAAATCAGGCCTGCTTTGTAGGATGAGCTTCCATGAGCAGCATCACCCCCGGGAGCCTGGCGGGTCGTTTAATCCATCACAAGTCCTGTTCCTTTAGCAAATCACCCTGTGAGGTTCACTGAAGCAGTTGGAGGAAGAAGTAGATGCACATGACAAGAGGCAGACATAACCTTGGCTGAGTAATGGTCTCTCACCACATCTCTGAAGGGCTCGAAAGCTACATCAAGGGATGAAAACCATGGTGGAGCTAGCAGAAAAATCTAATCAAGCAGATGGAGTGTGGGAGTGGAGTTTGGGTCAGGAAAGGCCCATTTCAAACCATATTTGTAATTACATCGGGGAAGTTTTTAACTGATAAAACCATCTTTAGTTGGATTTAATGGCTTTTAGCTGCTTTAATTGGGATGTCTATATTTGGAGTTTGCAGACAGAAACAGATAATAAGGCGACAAAAACAGATCACAGGGGCTTAAAATCCTGGCATTTGCATAACCCAATTGTTCACATTATGAAATGGAAACCCTGTTATCAGCTTGCATAAAACAGCTTGTTTTGGTAGATTGCAAATACTGTGTTTAATTAACCAAGCTTCAGGGACAGTGAATCTTATTGTTACAAGATACAACTCGGTGGAAATAAAGGCATTTTCACTTAAATCAAACAAAAGGGGATGTTTATCAGGATGTTACTTAATTGTCAGCATTGCTAAAGAGTTTTGTTGCTGCTACAATTTATGAAGTGGAATTGATCACTGAGGCAGGGAACCAGGAGCCTTTGCCCTGTACAATTAAAGCTCTGTCATCTTAAATCCAGGCATTAATGAAGCCGGCAGCAGGAAAGGAGAAAAGAATCTGCAAGTGCATTGGAGATCCTGGGTTATGAATGAAATCCAGTTTTACCTCATTAGCTCCCTCAGAGCATGCCAGTAATATCTACCTCTGGCACCCCCAGAAACTCCATTACAACAGCACTAAGGTCCAAGCATGCTCCTCACCGAAGAGCAGAGGAGGAGAAAACTGGGCAAGTATCATTCTATGCCATCGGTGCATTCTTTGCTATCCCCTCCCTCAGTGTTCAAGCAGGTCTTTATCTGAAAAGCAGGAGTTGTGCAGAGAGTAAGATGGAAAATAACTGAGCTGCTGGGGAGGAAATGATTAGGTTTTCCTTGCAGAAAACGCTGCTGGGAATGGAAAACATTCTTGGTTTGATTTTGAGACAAAACCCAAACAGTTCTGGTTTTAGATGCATTTTTGCTAACGTTTCCAGTATGTCAGAAAGCACTTTTCACTGGGGGGAGGAAAAACCCCTCCAAGCACCCTCAGGAATATTGTTTGCTATTTTGCAGCCTCCCTGGGAGCCAGCCCCAGGAGCGGCGCCAGAGGCCACACAGACATGGCAGAAGCATCCTCTGTCCTGGGACTGTGCCGAGCTCTGAGGAATGCAAAAGGGAGGGAAAAAAGGATGCTGGGCACAGAAAGGACAGGTCCTGTCCACATCACCACTGATGCAGCGGGCAAATCACAGGATGCTTCTCTGAAATATGTAATTGTGTTTGAAAAGGACATAAAAGCTGCAGTTGCTGAGCTGCTTCCAGGAACAAAATGTATTCCATGGCCTGAAACAAAGTCTTATTTATATGCTGTGTTTTCTCTGTGATTGCTTCAATATGCTTATCACATTGGTCTTGCAGTGCAGCACCACTGAATTCCTTCTGTTCAGAGAACAACGTGCAATGTATGATTTCTGACCATAGTGAAACCCCTCACCAGAACACCCAGGGGCAGGAGGGGGGAGTCTGCATGGGATTTGAGCTGCTGCTGAACTCAGGAAAGCATTTCATCAAAGAAATCTGCTGGGGTAATCAGAGGGGAGAACAGATGCTGCTGGCAATAAAAGCCTATGCAAAATCCAGCTGAGAAGCCTACTGCGAGACCTGCAGGGGCAAATTTCCCTGTGGAAGGACAAAAGACACCCAGCAAGTGAATAGCGTGAAAATCCATCACAAGGTGCCCATTATCAAGCAGCAGCGAAGCTGCGAAAAAGAGAGAATTGAATGTGAGGAGGGAAGGGAAGCAGGCACCCTGTGGACACAATTACAGAGGCACTGCAGAAATCGCTGGGTGTGTAAATGCAGCAACAGCAGAGGGAAGAGGCCTGAGGATGGACGGGTAGAAGCGGTCTCCCCACATGTGCCAAGGAAACCCCCAGCTGCCAGGGCCAGCTCCCTCACTTGCCATGATCTACACCCCAGCAGCTCTGCCCCCCCAAACCCCAACTCTGCTGACAAAGGCTGTTCCCCTCTTCCCAGCAGCACACGGGGACCCTCTTTCTTGCTGTCCTGGCCCCCACGGCTGTTTTTCCTTCCCTGCACAGCCTCTCTTTTGCACATGGTGCCTGGACCAGCCTCGTCCAGGATTGCAACCCCCATGGCCCCCAGCTCCTTGTTACCAGCTGCAATCCGCACAGTCTGGGGCTGTGCCCCAAGTGATGGAGAGGTCCCGCAACAGCAGCAGGGCACCATGACCTTGGGAACCTGCTCCCAGTCCAGCACTGCTCAGCCTTGTGCTATCCCAGCCTGCAGGGAAGCTTCCCAGCAGCCAGGATGCTCTCCGAGAAGGTGAACCTGGTGCTTGAAAGGCATCAAATCCGTTAATCCCTGCAGCCACTTTAACCCTTGGCCTCCTGAGCCTCACTGAAGGATCTGAAAGCTTGCTGAAATCCCAGAGTATCACAAGGATCATTGTACATCCTTAAATAAACCTCCTTTCTTTAGCTCTCTCCCTTTGTGAGGATTTATGCTCCGAGAGGCACAGCTGATCCTAAGGAAATGACTTGGGGTTCAAAACCCACCTCCTGTTTTTTACTTCTTGCCTCTTGAGGGTTAACAATCCTCTGGAGAGCACAGCAGCCTGTCTATCCACTTCAGTAATTGAAATCAATTTCTCTACCTTATCTTTAGGAAACCTATATAGTCAAGACACTAATCTGCTGGCTCTGGCATCTTTTAAATGAAACCTATTAAAAAAGAAGGAAAAAGGTCCTTTCCCTGCCTGCTGATGCTCCTTCCTCAGCTTCTGAGGGGGGAGACAGACAAAGTCCAGGCCCTAGACTTGTTCTGGTCAGCCCTTGAGCCTCCTGGACAGAGAGTATGGGCGAGCTCCACTCCCCTTTTAACTTGATCCCAGCACTTCCAACTTCCCCAGGCCAAGCAGGGGCTCTGCCGTGCCCAGCACGGTGACGGGAAGGGAAACCTGCTGCCTGCTCATGGACCAGGGATGCTCATGCACTGGCTGAGGTGACATTCGGTGAGGAGGATGGATGGCAAAGACCCCCAGACAGGAAAAGGAGGTGGGAGAGAGGCTTTCAGCCAGATACCTCCTTGGTGCAGCTCCTTGGCTTCTCCTGCCATTACTCCCACTCTCTGTTCCTCTGACTCCTGTAGACATCACACTACTCTAGAGGGGTCATAACACCAGGATGCCAGTTGTGCACAGGGGTACAGGCACAGCTGCAGTCAGAGATGAAGGAGCTAAACCCCACCAGCCTGCTCTGAGGAGCAGACGAGTGCCTCCCTCGGCAAACCTCTCAAGTCTTCAGTTACCTAAAACGAAGCCTGCAGAGACCCAAACCATGTTCTCTCCTAACCCAAGTCATTAGGAGTCCAGCCAAGCCAATAGATTTCTAATTTGCAGCCGATCAGGCTTGAAATTCCTGTGGTTCTGACTGTAATTATACAGATCAAGTAATCAATAGGGAGCAATAGTACCCTGACCCTAAAGAAAAGGGAAATAAGACCCCACAAGCAGCCCTCTGGTTCCTCGGGCACCAGGCGGGAGGGCAGGGCAAGCAGGGCAGCACCAGTGCTCTGCACCACCAGCACACACCATGCAAGGCTGCCAGCTCGGCTCTGCTCAGAGCAGGACGGTCACTATTTTCAGCAGGTTCCTATGGTGGGAAGGAGAAGCCACAGGACAGGGAATGAGAGAATAAGCACAGGAACGGATGGGCAGGAGATGTGAAGCTGGGACTCCCATGTGAAGCAGCCTAAATGGACCTGAGTTCTTACTGAGCCAACAGTAACACACCATCCATTTCAGACATCTGTCCTGCTGCTGTCTGAAGAAGGAACCATCAGTTCTCCAGCAAGAAATGTACATTTACCAAAAGTTAACAATTTGTAGTTTCCTTCAAACTAAGTGCACTTCTTGAGCAAGACAATATAATTAAATGAGGCACATTAATATGAGATAGGCATCACTGACCATGTTTATGACAATATAAAAGGAATTCATAGGGAAAAAGAACTTATACCCTATAAATCACAGCATTTTGGTGCACAAAATTCGGGAACACAACTCTATGAATTGTAATAGAGCATGACAAAGTCTCATCAACAGAAGTAAATATTAAGCCCCCGATGACAAACAGATACCAAGCAGCCCAGCTGAATGTTTTTCAATTTAAAGCAGCTCTCTGATTCTTATTTCCTTAATCGAGGTAATTTGCTTTAAGTGTTCCTTGCAGCTGAGAAATTACAATTGCTCCTTTAATATTCTGATAATAAAAATGGCTTTTTTTGTCTGATGCTAATCCTTGTGTGCTCCTCTGAGGAGGAATACTCTTGGGTGAAAAAAGCTCGATAAGAGACTAACACACATCAGAGAATGAAATGTATGACAGTGATTTGAGTGGGTAAGGGTAGAGCAGGGAACAGCCATTTCACTAGCCTGGCTTCCCCATCCAGTTATTCATTATGTTTAATTGTCATTATATTCCTTTCAGCTCCCTGAGAAGTCAATATAACATAATGAAGTTATCACAAGATGAAGCTTGCTGAGCTAATTTGGTGATGGTAATACAAAGCAGTTCTGGCTAAAGGTTGGGAACACAGCTTTGTTTGCAGACCTGAACATGAGGTAGTAGTTTCTTCCACCATCTTTTGCCCTTTCAGGTAAGATTTGCTTATGTTTTGACTGTTAAATGTCAAAAAAGTCTCAATACTCAATGTCACAGCAATAGCAATCAAAAAAACGCTTATAAACACAAGCTGCTCTTGCCCCGACCACTCAGTGCTGTTGCACAGAAAAGCTTGCTTCATTTCTCCAGCAGCACAGCACTTCAGCAAAGTTTCTAAGGAAAGCCTGACACACACATGTTCTTGTTTTCAGCAGAAGTAATATCAAAGGAATAAGAATGCTGTGCTCATCAGCAAATAACCCTTCTTGAGTACATCTCAGCTTATTTTCCTCAAACACTGTTGACAAATGATGCATGAGAGAGTACCAGCAAGGAAGCAGATACACTGCCTCGTCATGTACCAATTGCTCAGTACTTACAGTCTACAATAATTTGGAAATCCATCTACTCACATCTCACTAACTATATTTGACAATGGAAACACCTGCAGTTTCTGATGGCAAAATCCATTTTGAATACAAGGCATGTTCTCTGGCTCCATGACAAACTGCAACCACAAGCATATTTCAGCTGCAGATCTGCTCACCAAGATACTTGGGACCAGGCACAGCCCTCCAAATGTAACAGCCTGGTTCCTTACTTCCATTCAGCTGAAGCTACCACTTGCAGCCACACCATTTTGCAGCCATTTATCAACACACTTTAGGAACAAGGGGTAGCTTGGAGCTGTACTAATTAATCCTGCTCGTTGTAGGAATACACATCCCGTCAATCAGTTCTTTGGTTTACAGTTGTTACTCCATTAATCTTAAGCATATCAAACTGAGCACAAGCTCATTGCTGGAGGGAACAACGGAGAACATTGAGGGGAGCACTGCCAACCACATGCAGGGATGCCCCAAAGCTACCCCTCACTTCGCTCTAATGGGCACTGCCACACTAAAGGGGCAGCTACAACACAGAAAGAGAACGACACCAGCTACTGACTTTGGAGACAGACAAAGAATGAAGGTACTAGAGGAAACTAAACATATTTCACTGCAGCTTGGGTAGCAAGTGGCTCCAGGGCTGCCTCATCATGGGATGTTTTTGTGCTACCCGCTGTTGAGGAGCGGAGCTGCAGGACTGCTCCAGCGGGCACAGCACCGTGTCCCCAGGGGATGCCAGGCACACGCTCCCCAGGGGCTGGGAGTGATGGGGATACTGCAGAGTCCACAATGGATGAGCAGTTGAGCAAGGAATGAATTAGGACAAAGATTTCCAGACTGGAAATTCAGACCCCACGTCCTTCTGGCTGAGGAACCCCACTCCACACAGCCTGTGTATTACTAAGATCTACATACAAGCACTATTAGGACAGTTTTGTTGCTCGCTGCTTACCAACTCATCGAGAAAGGACAGTGACATTTTAGTTTCTGCTAGAAGAATTAACAGAATGAAGGTCAGGGAGATTTGGCTGATCTATAAATATCTGGCATTTTTACTCCTGTCTCAAAGCACGATGATAAACCACTCCCAGTGCAAACCTGGCTTGAAATGAATCGCTGAGCACACAGTGTGGGTAACTGGAAGAAGACACTATGGGATCAGGACACAAAGAAAACAGTTGTTCTTTCATCATTTCTACCCCTTTTCCTTCCCCCTCACATTTCAATAGGCCATGTTTAATTATTGACTAGCACGTGTTCCCCCTTACACTGGGTTATTATCAGACCATAGCGCATGTGTCAGTCCTCAGAATTAGCAGCTATAATTGGACCCTTTTAACAAGGTACACAACACATTTTAATTTAAATTGCATTTCATAAATCAGGTTAACCTTTTCAACATTGCTCTAAGAAAATTAATTACTCATAGCGAAGCATATGACCTTTTCACAGTGCTTGGGATTAGCTTCCACATTGCTTTTCTTTTCCCTTTTTTCTGCTCCTCCCTCCCCTAGCCCAGTCTTCTTTCTTCATTTAAAACCACCAGAGCCCAAATAGTTCCAACACTGAACACCCTGATGCAGCTCTCACAGCTTCAACCAAGTGCAACTTAATCACTGCTCTTTTTCAGTTCCCTTCTAAGCAAGCTGCCCTTCTTCCCCCTCTCCTCTTTTCTGGCAGGTGAAACCAGGGCTGCCCAAGTGCCAGCGCTCAGCTTAATCACCTTGATAAGGCAACTCTTGATTTTGGTTTGATGTTTGCTTGAAACACCTGGGAGTCCTACGACTACACGAGGATCCCCATTTCCATCAGCAGCAGCTGGCAATTTCTACTTTATTAGCCTTAGAATCATAAATAAAGTATGGCTGAGTACCCTAAAAGCTCAGAAGGAAAAAAAAGGAAAAGGCTTTGTGTTAAGATTTGCCAGAACTTTCTACAAGAGCTCTGCAGGGTTCATAGAAATAAATGTCAGCAGCAGAGCCCCAGTACTAGCTGGGGAACATCAGGAGAGAAGGAATCCTATTGAAGCCAGCATCAAAGCAAGGAGAGCAACCTTAAACAAAACCAGGAGGGAAAAAGCCAGATGCAATCTCATCTCTCTCCACTTGGTCTTACTTGTAGCTTTCACGTAATTTAGGTTTTATGAGCTTTGTTATGCCTTCCACAGTGAGTTCAAAAACTGGATTAGCAATATCTACAAACAACAAATCTTGGTTCTAATTGAGAGATTAGAACAGAAAAGGTTTTGTAGCTCCTTCCCCAGGGAGCTCACAGCATCCACAGCAGTTTTCCATCACTGATAACACCACCAGCAGCTGCATCTGCCCCATTAACCCACCTGTACCAGCCTCCTTTGTCACAGCCATCCCCAGAAGTGCCAGCTCTGGAACCTTTAGTAAGAGAGAAACAAACCAAATCATCGCTCTGCAGCATGAGCAAACTTTAGGATCTCTTCTCAGAGTCTTTTCTGAAGGAAGCTCTCAAGTTTGTTACATGTGTTAAATTCCATGTTGGCTGGAGATGTTGAATTCCTGCCTGTGTGTCTTCTTACATGCTGTGCCCAAGCGAGGGGGTATATGGTTTGGTTTGTGGTGTGTGCAGGTATTGATGGGTCGTCCCTGGCTGCAGCCAGAGATTTTATAATAGCAGCTGAGCAAAGCTTCTTGAAGGACTGTTTATTGGTAGATATTGCTTGGCTGTTTCTGTGCGCCCAAAACATGTGAAATAAGTGATGTGTTGTTGCAAACGGGCTGAATGCAGTAACATACGAGGATAGGCTGGGGATTTTTGGCAAGTTGGCCTAAGAACAAGCTGGTTTAGTGCTCGGTGGTAGAAAGTGATCACCTGTCTTAAGTGTTGAGGAAGAACTGTGTAAGTCTTAGAGCTTTTGCAATCAAAAAACCCCCAAAGAAACGTTGCCATAACTGCTGATAATGTTTATGCACCAAATGTAGTCAGGTCTGTGTGGCCTCTGCTGGTCCTTCTGAAGAGTCTGATTTCAGTGGTGGCCCTGGATTTGAGAAAGATGGGTAGTAAGTGACTTAAGTTCGTAGGAGGAGGACTTACGGCTTGGGTTCTTCCCATGCTATCAGGAGATTGACAGACATGCTAAGAACATACAGTCCTCATAAACATGTGTTTCAGGTTACTTAGTGCAGTGACAAACTGAGGACATGCCTTTCTCTGTCCCGGGTGCACAGGCTGAGGGATCGGCAGCATGTTGAAGGGTGTAGTTAAGTGGGTTAGACAACAGCAAGTGAAGATCTAAGCACTTTTGTGTTTGGTAATTGCAGCAGCTGCAGCTTTTCAGCACATGCTGCACCAGTGTCAGGTGTATTTGTTGTAGTTAAAAGCTTGTTCCTCTTCCCTCTGGGGGCTGGTTCCATGTTTGGCTGAGTCTCAGGTAAGAGCGTTTCCTTATGATGTGCTGACTGTCTGGCTTCGTGGTGGTGGGCACTGGGGTTGTCAGGCCCCCATACAGAGGTGTGATTTATGGAAGTCTTCTTAGAAGTCAAGAACATCTGTTTCTTCCCTCAAATGGGATAATCTCTGTATTTTCACTACAGGCTCTCTTTCCTAGCTCTTTGTTTCTTTAAATTGCTCTATAAGTTGCTGAAGTCATCAGTAGAAATGCTGGAGTCAGCTAGATTTTAAACATTTACAACGATATAAAACCATTTTCCTTCAGAATGAATCTTTAAAAAATTCTTGTTATTATTTCTCTTTTTTTAATGATGGGTTGTTGAAATCTCCCATTAGAAGTCCCATAAAATAAACCAAAGAAGTAAAAAAAGCTTGAAGTAGAATGTGACAAAGATTTCTTACACATCTTGTATCTTGCTGCTGGTGTATTGTATTTCCTTATGGTGGGGAAGAAAATGTGGAGGAATGGGTTGCTTGTGGGTGGCTCTCGCGTTTTATGCTCAAGTTAATGCCTCATCACTAGCATTGCAGCATGATACCTACTCCTTGGAAAGCAGATTCTGTGTTTTTTGTGGTGGAATATACAAATATTAGGAACTCAAGTGCTATTAAACTGTTCTAGGTTGTGTCAGGTGCAAATACAGCTCCAAGGTGAGGGTGGTGGGTACTCTGAGCATGTGTAGACCAGAGGGTAGTGATGCAGGACTAAATCCTGGCCTCCTTAAACTTACTGGGAAAGACATCAAGATTTGTCTTCTATTATTTCACAATTAACCCACCTGTTTCAGGTAAGTTGATTTTGGAGCACTAAGTTTGAGACAGCAAAGTCAAGACTTACTAAGGACTCGTTTTGCATGAGGAAACCAATGTAACTCTCTTCCCCCTTGTAATGTGCTTAAGCTCTGTGTTTGTGTTTTTATTTCTGTGTACCCAGACACACATTAAAAAGATTGAACATAATAAGGTAATTGTGTACCTAATCCTTAATGAAGATTGCTGTTTCCTCTTCAAAATTGCTGCTTGAAGTAAGATGCATTAAAGCTCTTTCTGAATTGTTGGTGTTGTGAGTACATGTTGTTCAGAGGAAGGTTTCTGTCTTGTTACTGTGAGTCTCCTACCAACATGTGGATCTTGTCACTGCTCTGTTCTTCAAAGGCAGCTTCCCCATATCAAAATACAAGCAAAATTCAAGTCTAAGTTGTGTTCAACTGCAGTGTCCTCTGTCAGGGATCCAAGAGGCTCACCCGGATGCCTTGGTTGAACACTGCAGGGCTCAAGGATGTTTGTTATCTGGTTTCAACTTGCCTATGTTTTGCTGGCTTTGGTCTTGCCATGAGATTGCTGTGGCCTCCTGTGTGTGTGGTTGTACGGAAGAAATTTTCTGGGCAGATGCCTGTGCTAAATGCCTGCTGGTTGGTGTAGTTGTTAGGAGCTGGTGTGGGCTTCTGGTGGCTCTTTTCTGTCCCTTGTTTCTATGAAAGCACTTAAGCTTTTGCAGTCGTTCTGAAGGCTGTGTTCTGCTGTTGATAGTCTGCTCTGTGGCAAAGCTGCGGGGTCTGGCTACCCCAGGCTTCCTGTCATTTATAATTATGACAGTTTGTGTTCAAGTGACTGATTTTTGCATTAGTCCACCCAACCTTGCCCTCCAGTTGCAATTATACTCTTTGATGCCGTTGAATTGCAAAGATCTGGGGAAAAGGCTTTCAACATCTTTAATACCAAAATGTGATACATCATTCAGTTCATTGGGGGCAGTGACTCCTCTGGCTTGCTCCAGGCATTAAATCAGATGTTTTGATTGTGAGCGACAGAGCCATGAAATTGTCTTGTTTACCAGATTAACTGGAGTCCCTCAAAGCTAGCAGATAATACACAAACAAAGCCAGGATCCTCATCCATCTCGTCATGACAGTGGTGCAGATGACTGAGCAAAGAGCGTTAACTCAAAAACCCTACGTCACTGGTATCAAAAACAACGGTGCAGATTAGGGTGAAAGAAGTCTGTTACAAGCTAAAGTTTCATGTGTCTCATTTATCTTATTTCAGCTGTTGCTCCAGTAACTCATTTATTATAGCAAATCAAATAAACAAATGAAAAATTAAAGCTATTGTTATCCAGCTATGCCAGCAGGGTTTTCCTGGAGTTCTCTGCATGTTTACCATGTTTCTTCAGGCTGCATGTCCAACTAGAGCAGATGGCTGAGAGGTTGCACTGCCTTACCTGCTCCAGCCAACTGGGCAAGTGTCCATCTCTGCAGCAAGTGAAACCCCACACAGCAGACTTTGAAAGGAAAATACATTGAAGTTACTGAAAACTTATTTCCAATTGCTTTTTTTTTTCCTTTTTTTTTGTGGTATCTTCTCCTGTGCTGTTCATTATCTCTTCTGGAATTTAAATGGCACTTTTTATGTATGAGAGTTAATTCCATTTGCTAGATAGTATTGACGCATTCCCATCCCCTATATGCGTGACTATAGAGATGTAGACATAGATACGAAAGCAAGTCACTCAAAATATTCTGAATGCTAGAATATTTCTTTTCCTCCTTTATTTAATTCTGCTGTTTAGAGTGAAAGGAACACATTTAAATAATAAAATGAACCACAATGTGTGTTCTGATCTATTCATGGAGATTTTCTAATTTCAGTTCTTTCTGCAGAACTGCTATAAATACTTTCACATGAGAACGCCTGAGAAATAGGTCATAGCAAAAATTGCTAATGTGTACATTTGCTAGAAGCCCTTCCAAAGTTGTTCCTTCTTTCAGATTGTTTCAGAAAGCAAATAATGTGGAGATCAAGCTGGAATTTTCAAGAACACCTGTTTGAGAGTGAGAGCCAGATGAAAATTCCTCTGTTCCTTTTCACGCCCAGACGTATTCTGATCAGAGTGCAGATCTCTTGGGCAGAAGATCCTGCAGGCTTGAGTCCTGTGACAGCAGCAGCATCAGCGAAATGATTCTATTAGGACAGTTTGGGTTTTAAAACTGCCATAATTTCACCGATGCTGCTCTTCCAAGAAGGGCTGGTGACTTGGACCTCTGCAGTGTGCAGCGGGGCCAGCCAGGCTTTTGAGCACTGCAAAGGTAGAGTCCTCTTCACTTAGAGAAAACCCACTTGTATATTTAATGGTTTGTTCTGTGCATTAATCTGCTTAATTGTCAGTATAAGGAACTGTGTGTGGGAAAGCTCTGCAGGTAAAGCATTAACCGGGACAAGCAGCAGCACTGCCTCACTGTCCTGTGCACACAGGCATCTCGGAAGCTTTCTCTGCTAGGGAAGGTGTTGGCTGCGTGGTGTGGTGGTTGTTTCAGCATGGGGGGAGCTGGCCAGCAGGCCTGGGCTGGAGCATCTGCCTCCTGAAGGCAGCTTTTGGCATTTGTTACAGAGAGCTTCAATTTCTACACATTGTCTGAAGTTGTCCAAATCAGGTTGTAAGTGGAACATGCTCTGTAGCATGTGGTATCTTGCCCCAAGGGTTCTCATCTGGAATATGCTGTGGGTCCAAACCACCCAAGAGGCTTTCTAAGGAAATGACTGTTCTGGAAACAACAAACGTTTGTAAAAGCATTTCAATTCTATCTACTAAACGTGTGACACGGCTCTAAACTGGCTTTGGCATCAATGAAGTAGTTTTTGTCTGGGGCTTTGTATGGAGACTTCGAGTTGCTGTGAACAAGTTCACTGAAACCCAAAGGTGGGTCATGTGCACTAACGTGCATTAAAGCACCATTTATTGGCTGGATTTGGACAAAAGAGTTAGAGTTTTGCAAAGCTCTGGGCTTTTAAGCTCTTCTCTCAGGCCCTGGGAGCTGGATTTTAGGGGACTCATGGTGCACAGGGCCTCTAAATCTGATCCCCCCCCAAGCAATTTGGAGGAACTTGATAATCCTCAGGATGTATGGACACTTATTTAAACTGAACAGACCTTTAAGCTGTGAAAAGTTGCTCAGAAAAGCTCTTTTGGAGGGTGGGGGGAAGAGCAATCTTGGAATCCAAATGTACTTCAGGTTTTAGGAATTTTTATGGGGTTCTAAGCCCTTTTTACGATAAGGAACTGTAAGTACATGGTTGAACCTGAGTAGGAAATATGGGCTGGGGAAACTTGTCTACGTGTCTCTGGATGATACATTATACAAAGAATCAAATAGCTGCTCATTAAGGTAATCTATGTATTTTGTTTACATTAATATAAACCAACTGCTTTGATGTGAGATTGTTAATAAAACAAATATGCCTTGAGGCCTTCCAAAATGATAAGGCTGACATGTATTAGGGCACTTGTACTTGATAAGTCTGGAAGCACTGAATAAGGGAGAAAAGGGAAAACAGAATGCAAACAGAACATGCTTGAAATTAGTTGTGGCAGCATAAATGAACAGTTCGGAATGTGGAAGCATCAAGTTGATGCAATAACCAGTAAAAGAAACCAGTAGGAAAAAACTTGGAGTGATGGAAGAGAAAGGAAAGTTTAATTCCAGCACCAGTAACAGTAATTCAACAATAAACAATTTTTTGTCTGATCCCCTGGGCTGCTGGTGACTTCCCACAGGGATCAGGGATAACCATCTGCTGTCGCAGGGTGGTGTCAGTCTTCTCTAGGGTTCTCTTGTTGCTTTGCACGAAGATTCTTTGGTGTATGCTTGTGGTCAACCCAGTTGTACAAGAAGTGCTCTGGTAACAGAGTGGGAAAGGACATTTGGTGTTTAATTACCTCTCTGCCTGCTGCTAATTGTTAATACTCCTAGCAATAAATGTGGGATCTACTCCTGCCAGGCTCCCACTGTTTATCATTAATAGAGAATGAAGTGACATAAAAGCTTAAGTATCTTTTTCCCCTTCTGTAGTGAGTAAAAGCTTGATTTCTTTAATAAATTACTGTCATTGTAATAGAATGAAGTTTCCAGTCTGTAGTTAAAATCACTTACTCTGTTTACTTCACCTAGCAGAGAAGCTGAGCAGCTTGTGCTTGCGTGTGAAGGAATGCTGCGTTTTGGAGGCAGAGGTGAAATTAGCATTGCAGAGGTGGTGGTTTAAGTGCAATCAGTATATTGCAGGTGTTCAACAGATTCAGTGCATGGAGTGCTCCTTGTCTGAAGGTGAAATTGGCTGCCTTGTTTCTGCTCTTTGAAGGCTGATTCACTTTGTTTGCTCATGTTTTACATTTAATAAGAGACCTGTGACCATCATATTAATACTTAGGACAAAGGCCTTTAAGTACTATTATTTTTTAGAGTAAAATATAGTGACTCAAACTAGAGGACTTTGGAATTTTTCTGATGAAATAGGGATGTCTGTGATGTCCTTTCTGCCATTTTGTAGGTATCAAAGTCTGAGATCCAGAACTAGGCTGGAATTCCAGAGGTAAAGTGGATCGTGGATGAAGCTCCACCGGCTTTTCTGTTGCCTTGTTTGGCGTAAGAAGCATTTCATACTGTGTTGGTGCAGCATCAGCTGCACGAGTGATCTTGGCTGGGCTTTATCAGCTGCTCTGACACCAGTTTCTCACAAGAAACCGGAATGCTCTGAGAGGCAAATCTGAGAATCAGCTGGACAAACCCAGCTGATCCTTCCCTCCTCAGTCAAATCCGGGGCTGCACTAGAAAAGCAGTGAGTCCCAGCTGGAGTTGGCACAAGCAAAGTGCCTGGTGCAATAATGTGCTGGAGTTGAGGCAGATGGATAAATGATTTACCAGTGATTCTGGTCATCTTTGTAGTTCGAAGCTGTTTTGCTTGGGCATTTGTGGCCTTATTTTCAAGGGTGTTAGTCCCTTTCTATCACTCTGTTATATCACTTTTGCTGTGTTAGAGCAAATGAAACCCAGACTTTCCCTGTAGATTTTAAATATGGTTATGTAGATTTTGGGGTCTGGTCCAGAGGAGCACACTGCAGTCAAGGGAATGGATGTGTTCTTCTTAATCTGGTAGTCTCTGTGGACCTGGAGAAAAAGAAAGTAATCTCATTTGTAAAATATTCATAGACAGCTGCTCTATAGCATTTATCCCAGTGTTACTTAAATCTTGAGCTAGTCTATAATTAAAGCATTTATGTTTCAGATGCTTAACAGGGTGTTTTAAATGTTTAGGTCTTGTACATGATGTTTATTTATGGTTAGCTGATTAAGCCAGCAGAGTTCAGCTTGGTCTCAAATCTAGTCCAAAAGATGAGCAATGACATTCCCTATTACTTGGAAAGGAGCTGATGCAAGATGGATCCCCACTCGCTTCTCTCCTGGGCAGCTCTGGGCACACAACTGCCATGTGTGGCCACCCAGGGCAGGGGTATGTCTGTGTTCCCAGCCCTCCTGGCTGGCAAATGGGTTGCAGAGAAATCAATTGGCGATGAAATGAAGCTGCGTGTTCTACTGTCACGGTTACTGCCCTGGGCTATTCGGAGCCTTTGGTGTCATCCACCCCTGCAGCCCTCATAGTGATTTATTTGGTGCTAAGTGTTTATCTTGGGGCATTTTGGTAGCAGCGTTGCTGCTGTGAATGGGGTCTCAATTCTGCTCCTTCCTGGGAGGGAAGAGGAAAACCTCAGGTGGATGCTGGTTACTCGCCACAGACTGGAGAGGGTTGTGGTGTCAGCCCTGAACTTAGATGCTGGTTGGTTTGAGCTCGGTCTCCAAAAACCACAGCTAATGTTTCTCTGGTAAAAAGTTAATTATCTTTCCTCTTACTGTAAGTGTGAACTCCAAGGCTCTCAGGGTGGGAATTATCTGTTTCTGCTGCTTGTAAAATGCTAAGCGCAATGGCAGCTGACTTCTGTTGCAGTGTCTCGGTACTATTGTGATGCAAATACTAATAACACAAAGAAAGACGAAGGTAAAGAGCTGTTGGCACCATCTAGCAAGCCTTGATGCATTTTGTTTCTCCAAGATAATCTTGCAAGGCTGTGATACACTTTTGCCTTTTCCCAATTTCTTTCTATACGTTACTGAATGTATTTGCATGAAGGGGTTGGTCTTCAGCATCCTCAGGTTTCAGTTCTTGGTTTTAATAATATTTGACTTAACAATGTGTTAATGTAACTGTTCCCATCCTTTCTCCCCACTGCAAAATAGCAGCACCTCCTTTCAGAAGGATTCTACCTGAAAAGCAGCAGATAAATGAGGTCAGCAAAAGTGAATGTATGCAAAGAGTATGGGTTGTCCGGAACTGTCCTTCGTGGCTCTGTCCTCAGGTGCTCCCTGCTGGGAGCACCTCAAGTGCTGCCTTCCAGTGCATCCATTGCCTCAAACTGACTGAAGACATGAGGCCTGTGTAGGGGCAGCTTGGTCTGCTGATGGGAAGAGCTCGATGTTGGGGATCGTGTGCCAGTTGTGTTGCTGTTGGTGACCTGCTCACATCTTGGGAGGCTTTTCACAAAGCTGTTAGTCTGCTTAGCTCTGATCTGCTTCAGTGTCAAGGGACTGCGCTGGTGATGGAGCCTGGGCACTGTAGGTGGGTTCTGGCTTTATTCCCTGAAGGTAAATCATGAAGATTTCATTGGATAAGTGTCTAAGTGATGGTTCATTAGTCTCTTGGTTGTGTTCAAGAGGATATTAGTAATAGCATGTGTAACCTCCCATTGTTTTACTATCTGGTTTTTTCCCCATATGCTTTATTATCTAATGCAAAAGCCTCAATGATATTTGATGGACTGGTCCTATAAAAATTACTGATGGTGATCAAAGCGTGGTTCAGTGAACATTCCCCCCATGAGGCTGTGATGCCCTGTATGCACTTTACAGGGGCCAGATGGTTAGTCCATTTGTGAAGTGTCTCTCAAATTCATGGCCTCTCTGCTCCTAACCAGTACGTTTTGGTTGGTGTAAATCAAAACACAACCCCAAATTACTTTTTAAAATAATTTGAATGCTTTAATATAACTGTTCCCAGTCTGGCTCAAGTAGGGTTTGTTTTTGTTCATTTTGGGAACCATCTGTGCTTTCAAAGCATGGCTTCAGAGCAATAAAAACAGCTCTGGAAGGCAGCATGAACAAACAAGATGGGCTAAATTGGGCTAAATTAGGTTCACAATGTGAAAATTGGTAGAATCCCTCTTTCCAATTCTGCCTTACAGAGGAATATGTTGCCAGCCTGAAGGATGCTGGGTCACCACCCAAACCCCTTGTTCCCTTCAAGTTAAGTGCACAGGGAGAAGGGAGCAGGGAAGGCAGCTGGGACCCCTGGAGGGGCTGAGCCTCAGGGTGCAGTTCGAACTGCCCTGATGGAGGGCATGGCTCCAGACATGGGCACCTTAACAAGGTAGCACAGAAGTACCACAGGGTCATTAGTCGGGGCTATGTTCTGCAGTGCTTTATAGGAGAGGGAATTCTGGGAGCAATGCAATTCAGATTTGAAATGTGATTTGGCTCCTGAAATTCATTGAAGCAGCTTGTCTGAATCTGAACAATTTTACCTGGAACTATGCAAATTTATGGCATAATATGACATGGAAATACATGTAAATGTTGTCAATTATTGTAAAGCAAAGGAGCACATAGATGGAATCTTCCATAAAATGTTTTATACAGCATTTTTTGAATTCCTAAAAAGAAAACTTCAGAAATAGCAAATGAACTGGAATTGAGTTCAGATGTTCCAAGCCCATTACATTGGGACATTTTCTTTAAACTGCTTATTAATCTAACCTTGCCATCCAGGTTTTCAAGAGCATACTTTGCTTGACTGTAACATTATACCTTTACAAATCAGGAAAATGTCAACTCTTGATTTACCGACAAAGCAGACAACTGCCATAATTTATCTTGCTTGAGATCAGTTCATCAAACTTTGGAACATCTTGGCTGCTGTAAAATCCAGCATTTGATACAATCATGTCTGCTTAAAATGCAAAGGATAACCTACATTTTTAAAATGCTGTAAAAAGAACAAGAAGTGATGCCAGGATGAAAATTCATGAGGCATGGAGCAGGGATCTGAATTTAGCATTTGCTGCATAGTGGAGTGTTGTTACTATCTTGTTTGCACAGTTGAAAACTAGTGTTAATAGAAAGATAGAGCAGGAGGGTTAAGCTGTTGGCATTCCAGTGCAGTGCCTGCTCTGACCTGATGTTATATAGGAATTTTTAATGTTCATCCTTGATTTGATAGAACATTGTTTGATACCACTGGTTCCTTCTTAGGAAAACTCTGATTAGAGCAGCACTTGGGTTTGCAGTTTAAGTGTGAGCGCTTGTTGCATTCAAATGCAGAATGAAACCTATGAAAACAGAGGTGAAAGTACAAGAATACTGTTTAATATGAACTACTCTGATAGTATTAAAATGGAATTAAAACAGCTTTTGATAGATGGTGGAAAAGCTATTTAATGGACCAGGATTCTAAATTGGTTTGCGGGCATAAGGTTGGTTTTGTGTGTTCTCATGGTGCTTGGCACAATGCATAGGATGGGGATGAGTGCTCTGTCAAACAATAGCTTCTGCGCTCATCACCAGTGTCAGCACTAGAGGCAAGAAGCCTCTTAGAATATTAAAATACAAATAGATGAAAACCTGAGAGCCTTTATCTCCATCTGATAGCCTGTTATCTGCAGGTACCCAGGCAATGGCCATCTTGATCTGATTTCTCTTTACCAATTTGTAGATGTATTGTATAGGCTGAGAGCAAAACAACTGCCATGTGAAGTGAGTGTTCTTGTACCATAAAACAACTTTTGTGAACACTTTGCTGTTAAATATTCATGGCAAAGCTATCAACTGATGTGTCAGAAGTCATGTTGACAGAAAACCTGATCCAAGGGTAAACCAAGCTTCAGTCTTGACATGTAGCTCAAACCTTCCTTGGGAGTTTGAACCCCAAATGTTTCTGATCTCTTTTGCAGCCAGTGCTGAACCTGGAAAGTGCAGGGGATGGGAGAATTGGGAGGTTTTTGCAGCTTTGTCAGTGATGTGTGCAGTGGTGACATAAAGCACTTGGGGAAAAAAGGCTCTGCAGGTTATGAGGAAAAGCATAACTCGGGTTAACATTTATCTTAACTGTCATCGTTGTTTGTAGCACTAAATCTTGCTCATAAATAAGTGGCGAAATCTTTGCTTCAAAGTGAAAAATTCCTGCTCTGGTTAAGCCTCAATTATATTTCCAAACAATATTTATCAGATTTTCTAATGTGTGCTTAGTGCAGTTCAATTTTGTGCTATCAGTCAAGGGAGGCAGAGCTGGGGAGCGCGGCTGGAAGGTGCTTGTCATGTGGGAACCGGAGCGTGCAGCAGTGAGGCCACGCTGCTGCGGCCAGTGCAGGGGACGGGGGACCATGGCTTGGGTCCGTTTTTAATGAAGCAGCAATGCATTCGAAATCACTGCCTTGCTGCTCCCTGCAGAACAAGGGAAGTTGCTGTGAGTCCCCTTAAGTGCTATATTCTGGGGGCCTGAAATATGAAGCTATAGTTTCATTCTGTAATACTGGCTAGAAAAAACTGAGTGCCTTTGTAATTTCACGAGTCTCTGAATTGATTTCACCTCCCCATTTTTCTCCAGCTATTTACACTAATTTAGGAAGAAACCTGACAAATGTGCATATGCAGGGTTTAAGCATGTCCTTAGGTACACATTAAGTAAAGATTTAAGGTTTGAAATCGAAGATTAATTCAACTCCTGCTTACAGCTGCATTGCAAAATTGTTGATTATCCAGAAATTCATGTTTCTCATTCATATAAATTTGATCATGTATAACACTAT
>NW_009940447.1:1197-2821 GCF_000696875.1 Nestor notabilis | reverse complement strand
ACTAGGAAAGAATTTTGGTGGAATTTTAGTGTATTTTGGTGGAAATTGAGAAAGTTTAATCAAATGTGAAGATTCTTGATGAAATTTTGATGAAAGAGCAAAGAATTTTGGTGGAATTTTAGTGTATTTTGGTGGAAATTGAGAAAGTTTAATCAAATGTGAAGATTCTTGATGAAATTTTGATGAAAGAGCAAAGAATTTTGGTGGAATTTTAGTGTATTTTGGTGGAAATTGAGAAAGTTTAATCAAATGTGAAGATTCTTGATGAAATTTTGATGAAAGAGCAAAGAATTTTGGTGGAATTTTAGTGTATTTTGGTGGAAATTGAGAAAGTTTAATCAAATGTGAAGATTCTTGATGAAATTTTGATGAAAGAGCAAAGAATTTTGGTGGAATTTTAGTGTATTTTGGTGGAAATTGAGAAAGTTTAATCAAATGTGAAGATTCTTGATGAAATTTTGATGAAAGAGCAAAGAATTTTGGTGGAATTTTAGTGTATTTTGGTGGAAATTGAGAAAGTTTAATCAAATGTGAAGATTCTTGATGAAATTTTGATGAAAGAGCAAAGAATTTTGGTGGAATTTTAGTGTATTTTGGTGGAAATTGAGAAAGTTTAATCAAATGTGAAGATTCTTGATGAAATTTTGATGAAAGAGCAAAGAATTTTGGTGGAATTTTGGTGAATTTTGAGGATTTCTGTTGAAATTACAGAAAATTCGGTCAAAATTGCAAAATTTTGATGGAAAAGTGAAGACTTTGGGGGGGATTTTGGTGGATTTTGATGAATTCTGGTGAAAATTGAGGAAAATTTAGTCAAATGTGAAAATTTCTGATGAAACTTTGATGAAATAGAGAATAATCTGGTGGATTTTTGGTGGAATTTGGTGAATTTTGATTAATATTAGTGGAATTCGAGAAAATCTGGTGAATTTTGATTAATTTTGGTGAAATTTGAGGAAAAATCGGTGAAATGCGCAGAATTTGATGAAATTTTGGTGGAATTTAGAGAATTTCCATTAATTTTGGTGAAGTTCGATGGAATTTGGTGAAATGTGCGGAGTTTTGATGAAGTTTTGCTGGAATAGCGAAGGATTTGGTGGGGTTTTGGTGGAATTTGGTGAATTTTGGAGATTATTGAAGAATTTTTAAGGATTTTTAAGGATTTTGAGGACTTTTAATGAATTTTGGAGAGTTTTGAAGAATTTCAGAGAATTTCAAGGTATTTGGATGAATTTTGGAGGATTTTGATGGGTTTTGGATTTTGAGGATTTTGATGGGTTTTGGAGAATTCTGAGGAACTTTGCGGGATTTCGGAGAACTTTGGAGCATTTTGAGGACTTTTGGAGAATTTTGATGTGTTTCAATGTATTTTGGAGAATTCTGAGGAATTTTGATGGATTTTGAGGAATTCTGATGGATTTCAACTGATTTTGGAGGATTTGAGGTATTTTGGATGAATTTTGGAGAGTTTTGAGTAAGTTCGATGGATTTTCTTGATTGATTTTGGAGAATTTTGATGTATTTCAGTTAATTTTGGAGAATTTTGATGGATTTCAGAGAATTTTGATGTATTTTGGATAAATCTTGGAGAATTTTGAGGAATCATGATGAACTTTGAAGCATT
>NW_009940447.1:310-839 GCF_000696875.1 Nestor notabilis | reverse complement strand
GAATTTTGAGGAATTTTAGAGAATTTTGATGGATTTTGATTAATTTTGGAGAATTTTGATGGATTTTGAAGAATTTTGATGGATTTTTGATGAATTTGGGGGAATTCTGGGGAAGTTTGAGGCACTCTGAGGAGGAAGGCGGAGGAGCTCCCGCCCTTCCCCTCCCCCCCCCTTCTTTTCCCAGTGGATCTGCTGCGACATCCGGTACCTGGACGTGAGCATCCTGGGCAAGTTCGCGGTGGTGATGGCCGACCCGCCCTGGGACATCCACATGGAGCTGCCCTACGGGACGCTCACCGACGACGAGATGCGGCGCCTCAACATCCCCGTGCTGCAGGACGAGGGCTTCCTCTTCCTCTGGGTCACCGGCAGGTCTCCGCCACCTTCCAGCCACCGGGCCCTCTCCTCACACCCTCCTGGGGGCAGCTCCTGAGGCCCTCGGGGAGGTTCTCCATTGAGGTCCTCCAGTGAGGTTCTCCATTGGGTTTCTCCGTTGAGGTCCTCATTGAGGTTCTCCATTGGGTTCCTC
>NW_009940447.1:0-258 GCF_000696875.1 Nestor notabilis | reverse complement strand
GGTTCTTCATTGATGTCTTCCGTTGAGGTCCCCCATTGAGGTTTTCCATTGAGGTCCCCCGTTGAGGTCTCCATTGAGGTCCCCCATTGAGTCCCTCCACTGAGGTCCCCCATTGAGTTCCTCCATTGAGGTCCCCCATTGAGGTCTCCATTGCGTTCCTCCATTGACGTCTCCATCGGGGACCTCCCAGCCCCTTAGTGCCCCCCCCAACGCCTTTACTAATGCCCTAAAACCCTCGTGGCGACCCCCAAACCCCCT